>NC_081757.1:34141571-34272674 GCF_963082965.1 Carassius carassius | reverse complement strand
AACAAATAAATTCTATGAACAATTTAAAACAGTGGGCGTTGTTGACTCCTCCCTCTTTTTTGTGATAGGCATCAATGCATCTTGCTGCTAGTAAGATCTTGTTTTTCACCTAATAAATATTGAAGTTTTGTTTTCTTATTTAACATTTTGAAGACAGGGAAGACAAATTTTGGATAAAACTTCTTTGTAATGTCTTGATAGTTAGTGCAGCTGGTGAGGACGTGTTGCTCTGTCTCCACTTCCCCATGATTACCGTATGGGCAGATGCCCATGATGTCTTTGGGCAGCCAGTGCTGTTGATAACTGCCCATCTCTGCAGTATAGTCAAAATATGATTGCTCAGTCTGTACCTTGTCATTTGTCTTCTTAATCTACAGTCTTTCACTGTACTCAGATATTCTGCAGTTGTGTAATCTCTTTTTAGGGCTAAATAACATTCAAGTTGACTTTGTTTTTCTTTTGTTTCATTCAAGTAGGTTAGATAATTTTCTTTTTGTGCTTTTATAATTTGGTTCGGCTAAATTTTGTGGATGATTATTTCAATGTCCTGATGCTGACTGTTGTTAGTCATGTTAGTTTATTTTTGCAGCTTCAGGAACATCTGAATCTGGGGACATTTTTCAGGGTTGACTTCATGGTGTTTAAGGGCTTTAAAATGGTAAGAGATAGGGTCACTTATATTTATGTGTTTCCAAAATTTGATGGCTAATTTCTCAATGCGCATTAATAGAGGGTATTGGCCTGCATGTGTTGTTTGCTGTCTTCTTCGGTACTCTGAGGACACTCTTACAGAACTCAGCATGCTGGTCTTCAATCTGATTTAGGAGAGGACTCCACACTTCACTGCCACGCCCCCCCCCCCCTCTCTAATTTCTTCAAACTACTTTGTGCTGAGACTCATGAATGTATTTTTCTTTTGTTATTTCTTTCGATAAATCACATGCAATGTTTAATGTGCATCTTGTCAGTAAAGCTGGTTCTGTAATCAATGGTAAATCACTATCACCCTTGCCGTGTGCATTCACATGGAGCAGCATTTACTACACAGAGCCGTTGTTTACTGACAAGCTGTGCAAAACTGCGATCATATTTTGCGCATGTTTTGCACAGCTTATCTGTTGACAACGGCTCTGTGTAGTAAATGCTGCTCCATGTGAATTCGTGCAGGTGATAGATTTACCGCATCTATAATCGCAGTTATTGTGCAGCCCTATTATACTGTAAAAAGCCCGGCTTTCCTTATCAGTCAGATCTTTTATTCCAGTGTTGAACTGTCCAGATGCTGAGATTGTCATACCCAAATAATTATAACAGGTGACATGATTAAAAAAATTTCTTGTATTTTTTGTCAGCAAGACAAGTATTTTTCTGAAAGATCATGATTTTAGTCTTCTCCATGTTTACTGGTAAGGCACAATCATTACTGTAGTTTTCTGAAATGGAGAGACTTGGGTGCAGCCCCTCTTCTTGAGGCGACAGCAGCAGAAGATCGTCAGCATACAGGAGGCATTTAATTTCTCTGGCCTCAAGGGTAGATAATTGCCTGATAAATAATTGAACACAAAATATTAATTTTATACTTTAAATGTGCAGTGTGTAAATTTTAGCGGCATCTAGAGAATCTAGCGGTGAGGTTGCAAATTGCAACCAATGGCTCAGTTCCCCTCTCACCCCTCCCTTTAGAGAAGCTACGGTGGTGAATTCAGGAATCAAAATGTCATCGGTAAAGACAGCAGAGAGCAATGAGATTTATTTACAAAGGTAAATTAAGAATTTATTATTATTTTTTATTATTATTTTTACTTAATTATTCAGTAAATTATTGTTTTTGTGAATATGAATGTACATCATTGTGTCAGGGTTTTATTTGTAAGAACAACGTGGCGAAATGTGCACTATGTAGAGCAGTTTTGTCTGTTTAGGGCATAGACTGTATAAAAACATGGAAGTAGTGTCCGTGACATCACCCGTGCTTTTCTGAAGAGCATTTTTGAAGCTCAAAGTGGGTGGAGCCGGCCATCACCATTTTGGCACCGTGCATTACTACCGTATCATCGAAAATAGGCAAAAAGGAGGGAGATGGTTGCTGAAGCCACGCCCACCTAGTACATAGCAGTGGCAGCAGTGGCAATCCACCTGTCACTCAAGTGGCCACACCCTTAATTATGCAAAACTTTAAGGCTTAATATAATTTAAATGGAGTTTTATTTATATATATATATATATATATATATATATATATATATATATATATATATAAAATCACCCCTCACAGTTGTCTAGAACGGCAATATTAGCTATATTTAAAATTAGCTTTTTGTACCAGGCTGTAAAGTTTTTTTTTTTCTACAGTAAAGTTGGGTATTTTAACATGGGGAGTCTATGGTATTGACTCCCTTTTGGAGCCTCTAGCGGCCAGTCAATGAATTGCCGTTTTAGTCACTTCCTCATTTAATTTAGAACTTTATAAATATTTTGTGCAAAAAATACTGAAGGTTGGGTTCATAAACAATGATTTCAATCCTCTCTGGGTTTACTTTTGCTGCAGGAACACCTGCTGATTCTCATATCATTAGTTCAGAAGCTTCTTTTATACCATTAGAAAGGGCAAACAGACCTTAATATCAGTTCACGCAAGTGCAAATCAGGGCAGTGTTCAGTTGTGACTTCAGCCGGTTTATTTATTTATTTATCTATTTATTTATTTAGAAAAGTCAATGAATCTAGTTAGGATAGTTCTTAGGACAAATTTTGCATGTGTTATTACCTAGGTAATGGTAACAGTTTATCATTGTACAACTTGGGAAAGATAAACTGTAACCATTACCTAGGTATGTATGCTATATATTTCAGGATAATATACATTTCTTTTATATTTCTAATGATTTAGTTAAAAAAAAAAGGACAACAAAAATATTTTTATTAATGTTCCTCGAAGAATTATTCAGCCACACATACAGGAACAAACCATGCAGTACAGCCTGCTGCCTATAAAGGGGAAGCATAGACAGACAAGGTAATATTGCAGGTTGTGATTAAGCAGTACGTCTGCTTAATCTAAATCTGTGGTGGCAATTAATTTAAAACATTTGTTTGACGTATGCTGAAGGCTTGAAGGACAAAGTGAGAAAACAAAGATGCATCAATTTAAGTTTTGAGACTCATCAATAGAAACCTTACTTGATCTTAAAACAGGAAAATTTCTGATTGCAAATTCAGTAGATCATGATGTTTAACTTTAACTTACATGTTTGTTTGTTTTTTGTTGTGACTGTAGGTTAAGGATATGGTGGCAATTTTTATGATGGCCAGAACACTGGCACTGAGGCTGCGTTTCCTGAGTCATTTGGATGACAAGATCCTTTCATCACTGAAAACATGCGCTGGTAAGCGGCTGTCTTATACGGGTCTCCGAACCTCTACTGTCTGCTTTCCCACATGTTCCAGCCTCAGTCCAAGGGGTGTATGCACCACAGAACGAGACCCAATGTTCCTTGTTGCTGGATCTGTTCACCCTTACCAGAAGCTCTTCCCCAGTGGAAGTGGTTTGTCTTTGTTGCACCACCTGACTTCTGATGAGGACCATACATTTATGAAACGACTCGCCTCCTGTACTTCATCTCAGCAAGTTCTTCGTCTCTTGCGATCTTACCCTCTCCTCTCAGGTGCAGCAGCAGCATCTATACTTCACCGACTGGCAGACTTGGAGCAGGACTCCGCATGTGGGCTTTGGAAACCACAGATACTGCTATCAGATGCAGGCCTTAATAAACTTTGCCAAACACTGGAGCATGATTCAGCCAAATTACAGGATGAGGTATTGGTTAGAGCTCTCCTTGGCTGTACACGTCTCTACCTTGACCCTCAGAGCCGCCTAGTGCTAAGGCTGGTGTTTGAATGTCAAAAGAGACTGAATTTGGAACAGCTCAGTGTTGAAGCACTATGTGGGTTATCAAGGGCTTTATTTGCATTGGAAGGCCCTAACAGTGGCATGATAAAACAGGCTATGAGTCACCTCCAAAATAAAGATACAGCTCAATGGAATACGGCAGAGCTAGTTGCGGTTTACTCTATGCTAGCAACTGGTTTGGGTGAAGATGGATGCTATCTGGAGCTTCTAAATGAAATGAATGCTCGGGCACTTCAGTTGGTGCAACAAATGGGCCCAGTGGCGATTAGCGAAATTCTAGGTGCTTTATTCAAATTAAGACATAAGGAAGCATTACCACTTGTAATTGCACTTTGCAAGCAAGCTGTCCATCATGTTCAAAACTTTGCAGATCCCGAACTGATTGTGGTGTTGTCAGCACTTATGCACTATGGACACAGTGACCACTTTCTTGTGGAAGCTCTTGAGCGCCATGTGCCCAAGATTGCCTTTACTGCTCATGCAGAAACCGTAACCAAGGTGATGCAGTTTTTCCGTCGATGGCGCATTCTTTCTCCACCTGTTTTTAATGCTGTGGCTGAGAGTTTTGTGTATCGTGCAGAGGAGTACTCAACGTGGCAGGTATCACAACAGATAGCTGCACTGGGAGTTTTGGGATACCTGCCACCTGATGCTGGGAGATTGTTCAGAAAGGTGGAGTCTGTTTTGCATGCCCGGTTTTCCCAATTTCAGCCCAGAGCCCTGCTAGACCTACTGTATGCCTGTACCCTTCTACAGAGATACCCACTTAACTTTGTCTCAAAAGTCTTCAGCCCTTACTTCATGCAACAGCTACAGGGTAAGAAACAATGAAACATTTTCTATACAGTACCTGGGATATTCCAGATATTTCTGGAATATTCATCATTAATTGATCACTTATTTTAATGTTAATTGATTAATTAATCATTACCATTAAGACGGAATAATAACATTTGGAGTTCTCCATGTTCAATACACACGGCCTATTTATAGATTAAATATGTTCAAACCTAAGTATTAATATTTAGCGAATAATTTAAATGTAATTCTTTAATTTATTACTAGTGTATGGTATACAGACTGGTTATGAAACAGTGATTTCACCATCTACTTGCATAATTACTGAACATATTTGTTGAAATTGACTAATAGACAGTTGAAGTTTCATTTTTTAAAAATGATTTAGCACTTAATCATTAGCATCTCTATGCAATATACTGAACTTTTTAAATAATACATTTTCCATCTCTCTTTTGAAGGGGAGGAGGGCAGTGGGATAGATCACAGAGTGCTTGCACAGTTGACCCAACTTTACATGACTGTAAAGCTCGAGTGTCCATTTTATGATGTGAGTGAAACTGCATTAATATATATATATATATATATATATATATATATATATATATATATATATATATATATATATATATATTTATTAATATATATGTGTATGTATATATATATATATATGTATGTGTGTGTGTGCATGTATATGTATTTTTTTTCTTTTACTATGCTCAAGACTGTTATAGATGCTGTTATACCAAATGTGATGTGAAAAATGCAACAAACTCCAAACAAATGGTTCTTTCACACCGAGCAAATACAATTGCTGTCAGGCTGAAAGAAATGCAACATTTATGTCAGTACAATAGAGGGCACAACATGAATCACCTTTCAGTTGGGGGTGAGGTGGGGGCAACCAACACATTCACAATCACATTCATGGTTTTATCTTATATTGGTTAATGGTCGAATAACTTCCAGGTAAACATTTTAAATATGTTTTTAGTAAGTGTTTTATTTACAGTACAGGGCTGATTGGTTTTGTAAATTATATTATGATTGTTTAGTCATATATTACTACAACCCGAATTCCGGAATAAAATTTTAATAAAATGAAAACTAAAAGACTTTCAAATCACATGAGCCAATATTTTATTCACAATGGAACATAGATAACATAGCAAATGTTTAAACTGAGAAAGTTTACAATTTTATGCACAAAATGAGCTCATTTCAATTTTGATTTCTGCTACAGGTCTCAAAATAGTTGGGACGGGGCATGTTTACCATGGTGTAGCATCTCCTTTTCTTTTCAAAACAGTTTGAAGACGTCTGGGCATTGAGGCTATGAGTTGCTGGAGTTTTGCTGTTGGAATTTGGTCCCATTCTTGCCTTATATAGATTTCCAGCTGCTGAAGAGTTCGTGGTCGTCTTTGACGTATTTTTCGTTTAATGATGCGCCAAATGTTCTCTATTGGTGAAAGATCTGGACTGCAGGCCGGCCAGGTTAGCACCCGGACTCTTCTACGACGAAGCCATGCTGTTGTTATAGCTGCAGTATGTGGTTTTGCATTGTCCTGCTGAAATAAACAAGGCCTTCCCTGAAATAGACGTTGTTTGGAGGGAAGCATATGTTGCTCTAAAACCTTTATATACCTTTCAGCATTCACAGAGCCTTCCAAAACATGCAAGCTGCCCATACCGTATGCACTTATGCACCCCCATACCATCAGAGATGCTGGCTTTTGAACTGAACGCTGATAACATGCTGGAAGGTCTCCCTCCTCTTTAGCCCGGAGGACACGGCGTCCGTGATTTAAAACAAGAATGTCAAATTTGGACTCGTCTGACCATAAAACACTATTCCACTTTGAAATAGTCCATTTTAAATGAGCCTTGGCCCACAGGACACGACGGCACTTCTGGACCATGTTCACATAAGGCTTCCTTTTTGCATGATAGAGCTTTAGTTGGCATCTGCTGATGGCACGGCGGATTGTGTTTACCGACAGTGGTTTCTGAAAGTATTCCTGGGCCCATTTAGTAATGTCATTGACACAATCATGCCGATGAGTGATGCAGTGTCGTCTGAGAGCCCGAAGACCACGGGCATCCAATAAAGGTCTCCGGCCTTGTCCCTTACGCACAGAGATTTCTCCAGTTTCTCTGAATCTTTTGATGATGTTATGCACTGTAGATGATGAGATTTGCAAAGCCTTTGCAATTTGACGTTGAGGAACGTTGTTTTTAAAGTTTTCCACAATTGTTTTACGCAGTCTTTCACAGATTGGAGAGCCTCTGCCCATCTTTACTTCTGAGAGACTCTGCTTCTCTAAGACAAAGCTTTTATAGCTAATCATGTTACAGACCTGATATCAATTAACTTAATTAATCACTAGATGTTCTCCCAGCTGAATCTTTTCAAAACTGCTTGCTTTTTTAGCCATTTGTTGCCCCCGTGCCAACTTTTTTGAGACAAAACACGCAAACTGAATGTTGATACACAAGGTGGTACTAAGCATGTGTCGAACTTGTTCTGTGGTCAACAAGCTGCATGAATATAGCTGTGCATGAGACAGAGTGAAATGCATAAAATGAAGTATCTTTTTAGGCCCCTAAAAAAAGAAAACAATTTAAAAGGAGTGTTATATATTAATTATATGCTAATGTTGCTTGCATATTCATAACAATGCTCATTTACATATTTCTTACACTTAAATGAAGGGACCACGACTTTCGCCGAAGTTTCAAGTAAAGTCATTTTTGGCTTCTGGACAGTCTTTGGAGACACCGGTGGAACTTCATTTCTATAATGCTGTGAAGTCCGCCTTAGTAGATCTGCTGGGAGCTCAATCTTACTTTGCTTCCAGAGTACTTACACCATATTGTTATACGTTAGGTACGTATTATGCCTCCCCTTTGCTTCTAAAATTGTATAGCTGTCAATTTCTCACACCAACACATGTAAACCTTCTGATTGGTATATCTCTGTGGCTGTATATGCCCCTATTTAATTGTTTGTATACATGCAGACATTGAGATAAAACTAGATGAAGAAGGGTACGTCTTGCCTGCTTCGCATACAGATGAAGTCCATAAAAGGTAAGGCTTTCCTGCTGTTTGCAAATAAAGTAGGAAATGATGATTAGTTGTCTGAGAATGCATGCATATTATATTTATATTAATTTGTTTATTATCAGAATTGCTCTCTGTATTGATGGATCAAAGCGCTTTGCAGCAAATGCAGAGAAACTACTAGGCAAGGAAGCCATCAAGCAGCGTCACCTGAGGATTCTGGGATATGAAGTTGTTCAGGTAAAACAAACTTAATTTCTCTTGCCTTTTATTTACTGACTATGTGCTCTACTAAAATGTTTTTTTTTTTTTTTTTTTACTAAAACTTTTTTCTTCCCTGTCTTTCTAAGTGTGTTTGCATATTTGATAATCAAGCTGAAATTTTCCTTTTAAAGGAATAGATCCCCCAAAATTTGTAATTTACCGTAATATAATTCCAATCTCTATCCTTTTTTGTGTTCCAGACTGGAACGAAAATTTGAGTTTGGTCATAATTTTACGGCCATAAATTGGAACCGGACGGTTTTTGCTTAAAATACGCGATCGGCAATCGGACGTTTTTTTGAGGTTTTTTTTCAGCTGATTTTTCCGGAAGTGCGCCCGCGTGCACAGACTACATTGTAATTATTCGCTATCATGTCATTTGTGTGGAAGTATTTCGAAATCTGTGCGTAGAACACGCGCAGCAGTTCATCACTGGAAGTGCTGAGCTACACGTCTGAGGCACAGATGATGTATAAGATGATCATTTTTATTTTACCTTAAAATTACATTGGCTTAATTTGATTTAAAAATCACCTGCTGTAGCACACTGAAAAAAACTGTTTCATTCATTCAACTGATTCACATCTGTATTTTTTTTACTTGAGCCAATAGTTATTTATTTTTCATTACCCTAATTCTTTTTAATTGGACGAATGAAACACTTTGCGTCTTTGTTTTTTTTTCGCCACCAACATTATTTGATTTTAACATTTTGGAATAATTTATTTATATAACATTTTAATTTAGTCTCACTGGTAAAGACCTTTTTTTTAAATTTAAAACCAAATTTAAAAACTAAAACAAATACTAATTAAGAAACATCTTATTGAATTGTGTTGTTTGGATTTTAGAACTATGCAGTTGTTGCCTTTAATTTCACATGGTTGCAGTTAATGTTTTGATTTAAGGCCGGTTCTATGTAGTTTTAACCCAATTCAAAAACAAAAGCTAAATGCTGATGTCTGTACCATCTATGTTTGTATTGAATATAGGCTACTTACTGTGCAGTTACTACCGTTAATTTCAGATGTTTACAGTTAATGTTTTCAGTAGCCGAAAGCCAGTTTATTTAGTTGTTTATTGCTTAAAGAAAAAAAAAATTGGGTATTGGAATCGGCCAGTTTGCTTATAAAAAAAAAAAATCGTTATCGGAATTGGCCATGAAAAATTATGATCGGTGCATCCCTAATTTTACGTGCACCTATCAGAACTATAATAATTATAGCAAAATAGTAAATGGTTCATGAAAATAGTCACTGTTTAGCAGGGTTAAAATATGCTAAAGAAACCAAAGAATGTTCCAAAACCTGGAGGAAAATATTTGTAGTATTCTTAGGATTCCTACCTTTATTTTTTGATTAACATTCTGCAAATTTTGTAGGTGTAAGATGAGAACTGTATTTAAAGTATTATTATTTCAATCAATTAAATCCACAAACTACAAAACATTTCAAGCTGTGAAAAGGACACCTATGTAGTTTAAAGTTATCCATACAACTCCAGTGGTTTCAATTTAAGTCTTCTGAATTTTTATCAACATGAGGGTGAGCAAATAAGTAAAATTATTTTTTGTTTTTGGGTTAACTATTCCTTTAAACCAAAGTCTTGTATGCAAATAAAAATGAGGTCATTAGCAAATAAAGTACCATGGAATAATGAGGATATTTGTATATTGAAGAGAAAATGTTGGAAAGCAGAACGAATCTGGAAAGCAATTAGACCATGTTTATTTTGAGCGTTGGAAGGGTTTATTGGTGTTTTTTTAACAAGACCGTTAAAGATGCGAGATCTGCTTATTTTTCCAATTTAATTAACACCAACAGTTGCAATTTTCGGTTTCTGTTTAATATAATTAATGATTTGGCAAACCCTCAGACTAGTATTGTGTCAAGTTCTATTGATTGTTCGTCTTTTTTTGTAATTTTTTTATGGACAAGGTCTCTTATATAAAGGCTTCGATTACCCGGTTATAGGGAGGTATTGTGGGATTGTTTTTTATCTGTATCAGAGCACGATATTTGTGAGATTGTGCAAAAGTAAGACTGTTTAAAGAAGTGGCAGGAACTAAAGGTTCTATTCTACGGTGTATAGTGAATAGTTCTCTTATTTCTGGATGTGTTCCGGAGGAGCTAAAGATCGCTACATTCCAACCGATCCTGAAGAAGCCTTCAGTATCTCCTGCAGTGGTAAATAATTGCAGGCATATCTATAAACTACCATTCATTCCAAAAAATTATGGAAAAAGGCAGCAGCCAAGCAATTGTTGAGAAATATCAGTCTGGTTTTAGAGCTGATCATAGCACTGAAACTGACCTTTTACGAGTACCAAATGATTCATTGATGGCAGAGGATGCTGGAGAATGTTCAGTTTTAGTTCAATGTGATTTTAAAAGCAGCTTTCGATACAGTTGACCACAGTATTTTAATTAATACATTGAAAACATGGGTTGGGGTTTCAGGGACGGCACTGGATTGGTATCTTGTGAATTTTGTTTACACATTGTGTATTGCTTTTCATAACGTTTTAGATTTTGTAAAGCACTTTGTGCACTGAAGCTTGAAAAGTGCTATATACATTTTTACTTACATGACAATTTTTTAAATGTACAATTCAAATTCAAACTAGTGTATGCTCCATAATGGCCTTCGTTTTACTCTCTCTCTAGATTTCATACTATGAATTTGAGAAACTCAAGGATAAAAAAGAGGTTGTGGAATATCTGCACAAGAAGATTTTTCCTCACAGCTACAGACTCAGCTGGTGATACTTGGATTACCAAATGGATATTGAACTACAATTCATTAGGTTTATTATGTATACAGAAGTTTGTTTTTTGCTTGTACAGAAATGTGGTATGTAAATTATTTATTTATGCTTTCAATAAAGTGTATTGCAGTACAAAGTAAACCACCTACTGGTGTATATCCTTCAGAAAATAAATCATATCTACACAGTCAAAATTAAACCAACCAACAAAAAACCCAATGATTGTTAAAAGATAACATGGATAGATTTCCTATGAAGCAAAAGATTATAATCGGAAGTAGATCTAGACTAAAAAAAGATGAAATCTTGACATTGAAGGTCTGTCCCAGTGTTTATGTTTGAAGATATTTGTCCAAATCTTTTAAGGGTTTGGAATGTATTGTCATTTTGTTCCATTATGTAGCTGGAATCTGAGGAAGGCCAAACTCATCCACCAGTACTCCATCCTGTTTGCAAAAAGCAGAATTCTCAAATCAGTTTTCAAAAATCATTTTCTGTAACAGTTCACATGTCTCCATAAAGCAAATAACGTGTAACTAAAAATGCAGTGCTCAGTATGAAATATTAACATTTCAGACATTTTTCAATCTGCTCTAATCTTAATCAGTATAGAGGTTGTGGTCTCTTTTTATGCAATAAAGTGACACTTTTGGCATTTCTAATTAAATTATGATTCATGAAATTGACCATCGATCTCATGAGTGCATTTGTCAACTGTATACAATTTATTACTGAAATTAAAAGTTCAGCACATTGTGTTGATGGATGCAGCTTCTTACACGGTGTGGCTTGTTAACTCTAAATGTATTAAGCATTCTATTAAAGGGTCATGAAACCCCCGGTCTGAACCTTAGCTTTGAAACTGGCAGAAAAGAAATTAGCATGTGATGCTATAGAAAGGTTGGAGGGCAGAACATGAGGAGGTCTTACTGCGTGTTCATTAGAGCAAATGTTCTGTATTATCCCGAAAAAGGGGCATCATTGGTGGGGGGTGGGACTGACTATGGGGAACCATGGCTATTGGGGGCCCATAACAATTGAAATTGCCTTCAGAGCACTTAAAATTTTGAATGTTTTATTTTTCATGTGTATACTGGCATGTTAAGCAATTCTAAATGGATCTGCATTGTAAAATAAAATAAATTATAGTGGCATTCATTATAAACATAACACAATTCAATTTTCAGTGTGTAGGAAATGCGCCATGTAACAAACTTGACATGCCTTATAAGCAAATTTTGTGGCATATAAGTTCAATGGTTTAAAAAAAACAAAAAAAACAAAGACAAAATGTTATTCTATGAACACAGACCAGCAATTTGTGAGCAGCTCACAAAAGAGAATAGTCAACATATGGCTTAATGCAAATTTTTCGTCTCACTGTAATACCATTAACTGTTATTATTTTTAACAATTTTTAAACTATTTTAAAAAGTGAAATAAGTTAATTATTTGTATTAGTAGTTATACAAAAATACTTTAAAACATTAGCATGTAGCCTTCAGATATTATTTAGTTAAGTTACCATTGCATTAAAAAGATCTAATAAAATGGAGGGGAAAAAAAACCTTTACAAGTTAACAGAACAATTGGTAAGTCTGAACATTAAGCCTAGCAGTGTAAGTGCAGTAGATCTACTGCACTTACACTGCTAGGCTTAATGTTCAGACTTATTTTCACATATTACTTTTTTGTCCCATCCATAGCAATTGACAGAGTGCTCACAAATACACATGGGAGTGTTTGAAAGCATTTTTAAGATTTTTTTTATTTTTTATTTAAGTATCGACCTGAAGTACCAACACTTTTGACAACACTACTAGAACTGATATGTCATATGTGAATGCATATTTGTTTGCTTTCGTTAAATGCACATTACAAGTTGCTTTGGAACATAAGTCGCAGTACATTTCAGATTAAATTGTTTTTCTAGAAATAAATAAAAAGGTGTTGTTGTTTTTTTTATTAATGGGTGTGTTTACCCGATTCGTGGTTCTGTCTCCTGGTACTCCTTCGGGTATAGCTGGAGCAGAAGAAGCCTCATCCAGATAGGAATTGTCATCGTCCAAAAGGAGTTCATCACCAAGTGCATCCAGCTCTTATGGTACAAACAAATAATCACATTTTATATAGTGAGCAAAGTAAATATATTTATTAGTAATAGATCAAAACAAATTACTAATAAAAAATAAAAAAAGCTAAATGCACAAAATAAAACAGCTGTTCTAACTAACCTGCTTCAAGGTCATCTTCGTCGATGTCTGGTGTCCCATAGCTGCGGCTAAGGGCTTCTTGTACTTCATTAGCATCTTCCATCATGTCCTCCAACTGGTCTTGCAGATCCTGCAGCATGAATGGCAAAACTCTAATGCATGCTCAAGTTTTTTTTTTATTTTTTAGTATTTAAGTAAAGAAATGAAAGGAATCTTACCTCAATCTGATCAATTTTAACATTCTTGTATGCTTTTTTCATTTCTTTGGCACCAATTTTCATCGCCTCCACCTATGTTTAAGACATTAACATGCACACAGAGAAAACTTGTACATAAAAATATACTTGCTACATATTGCTAATGGGAAATATAGAATAAAATCACATTTTCTTTTTTTCTGTAAAACTGCGTTCTTACAGTGGTCTTGGTGTCTTTTAGAGTCTGGATGGTGTAGTTTGCTTGTTCCATGTTAAATGACTGCTGCATCAACTGATCTCTCTGCCCTTCATACCTGGAGATATAACAATATCCCTCAGTGTTTTTTTTTTTGTTGTTGCATCAACAAAGTTTAGGAAGCACTATTATGATATAGACCAATTGTTTTTTAGTAAAGCCTAACTCCTAACTCAGATTCAGGAGAACAACAAAAAATGAACATGAAGAACATCTCCAGAACTGCACTGAGAGTCACTTCATGAGCATTTGACCGTTTTAATTGAGCAAAAGCATCATATCACATGCACAGAATTGTAAAGATATTAATTTATTTTGCAACCCATCAAAATAAAAGTCTGGTTTTGAAGTCTATTGTTGAAACAAGCATTTTTTTAAGGAATAATCACACAACATTTCTTTCTTTTTTTTATATTTTAATACCCCTCGTTTGCCAAAAAAAAGTTTGCTTAATTTTAAGTAATTAAAAGACAAATAAAATGTTTCATGCCTTGGATTTGATAACAATAAAAATGTAAATACACACAGAATTTTTGAGGGGAAAAAATTATTAGGCTTCTTTAAGAAAAAATAAAGTTGTTTTATGTATTCAAATAATTAGACATGCTAAAACTGAATTTGGTAAAAATATGGTGAGAAACAATAAAACATTTCATGTAATTTTTGTTAAACTTTTATTAAACTTATTTGAAAATGTGTACGTTTCATGATTTTATTTAATTAGACTTACTTTATGATTAATAAACTTTAACTATTAAAAAGGAGTGGAGTAAAATTAAAATGGAAAAAACTGAATCCAGAAAATTTAAATAACAGAATTTGGAAATAATTAAAATGGAATTTAGGAAAAAATTTAGCAGATTTCATAGGGCCCTATTAGAGTGTGGTAATTTCAACATTTACGATTACTATTACTGTTATTATTGTTATTATTATTATTATTATTACTACTTCTACTAATTTTTTTAGTAAATAAAGCACTATTTAAGTGTTTTTTTTTTTTCAGTATCCATTTTAAAAACTGTCGGTTAATTAATCAGTATAGGCCAGTGTGGTCCAACCTAGCTATCGGTATCGGCAAAATCCAATATCGGTCGACCTCTAGTTAGAAATGTGATAAAAAATGCGAAATACATGCTAAAACTTGCTAGAAACATCTAGCTAAATGCAAAATAGAATAAAATTCCCCTGGCATTACAGCAATTTTTTTATAATTTGCCATGAAACATAAATGATTGTTGAGAGGCTAGGGATGTGTAAAACACAGTACCCCCAGAGTGCTCCAAAGTGAAATGGCCCAATCAATGCTGCCTTGCCACTTTAATTTACAGTGCAGATTTTATACATAAACATATTAAGAATGACTACAAATAAGGGCACTTACATTCTCTTCTGTTTGAGGACTCTCATGGCTTTCTGTTTCACCATATTCTAGAATAGAAGCAGAAAAAAAAATTGGACAAAAGTGTCATGCTTTGCACTGTGGTGTGTTCTGTAAAAAAATATATATATATATATTATAGAAACTTAAATTTATTTATTTTGAGTAACCAGAAATCAAGGTAAAATCAGAAACAGAAAACTCAGAGCAGTAGCAAGAGAAAAACAAAATAAATCTTAAATCTCATTTCTCACATTTGGAGATATTCAAACCTGTCATATAAGAGTGTCACTCAAGTTTTAATGTCTAACAACACCAAACACCATTGTTTTTTTTCTACCAACTGTGACATCAACAACTGTGACACACCAGGTTTGAATATAAAGTATAAATGGAGTTTGAGAGTTATATAGGGAATGATTTTTTGATGTCTTTGGTCATCACGCATAGCCAGAGCTGGGTAGTAACTGATACATGTAATCAGATTTACGTAAACCAAAAATTAAGTACTTGTAATTAGAGTAAATTACATTTTAAAATACTCGTAATAAGACTACAGTTACTTGCAATTGTAATACAGTTACTAGTTAATAAGTTACACATTTACACAACAGCAATAATTTATCCATAATTTATTGATTCTCCCTAATTCCTCTATTTTATCTTTTAAATTGTCCTTTCTAAATTGAAAATTCACCAACTTTGTTGTTACCTGATCCTCTTTCACATAATCTGTATTTTATTTGATAGCTCAAAAGTAATCTGATAATGCATGTAAAGAATTACGTTACTAATTAGATTTTTTGTCATGTAATTTAGAATTAGTAACGGATTACAATTTGTAAGTTATCTACCCAGCACTGCACAAAGCTCAAATAGTTACGAAATCATATGGAATCGAACGATGTCATCTATAGCACAATTTTTATGGAATGCTTGTATAGTTTTTCATATTTATTTTATTTTTGCAGCTTTGTAGTACAAATCACAATCCAATTACACTGTATGGTAAAAAGCAGTTCCTCTTGTTTTTCATGGAATGGTGGAAATGTTATGGATACAATTAAAAGAAAAAGAAATGCAAGAAGGCAAAATGTAACAATTAATATTTTGAGGTGAGAGATTACTTTAATGTTTATACCAAAACACATAATTCCACCTAGGTAAAAGCTGACCCAAATTTTACCTTTGATGGGCCATCCCTCATTTTCTTCATTTGATCTTTGTATTTCATCAGTTCGGCATCGAGTCTGGCTATCTTCTTATCGACAGACTCCGCTCGTGAGTCAACCTGGAATTCATCAAGGGAAAGAAAGGCATTATATAGGATACAACATATATTCAACCATACATATGCTTACATTATTTAGGAAATGAGTAGCTGTAATTGTAAATGCAGAAGAAATTACACCCCGTGATAAGTCACTGAACTATAAATAAACCAGCAGGACTGGTTCAAATTCACACAACCTCAACACAAACTTTTTGTCATACACAGTTTTCAAACATTTTTTGTGTGTATTCAAAAACACCAACCATGCCACGTTTTTAACATAAGCAAACTAACAGAACTATAAAATCAACAAAATAAATGTAATGTTTATCTACATAGAGTCTGCTTTACTACATGACACAGCAGAACACATTTCAGCTAAATAACAAATAACATGAAACATTTTTAGGCTGATAATAAGAAAAAAGATAATTTAGTGAGAGATTTAAGCAATACTGAAGCCATTACAGTTCTCAAGAAAACGTTCTTTTGTTTTATATTCTCCAAAGTTAAATAGAAGCAAACGCATAACTTACGCCTGATATACAGTCCGTCAGGTTTGGTGGCGGTCCTTTGGGTTTCCCTCGTCCGAAGATACGATTCATGCCGACACTATTGTAAATAAACCGGATAAATAATAAAAAATAAAAGACAAAAACAGTATCTCAACCTCCGCCCGAGAACAAAACACAGCCTTTAAAAAGAATCCGGAAGTAACGACGTCATGACGTCCAAGGGGTATTGCCCAAGCGTGTACGTCTGCAGACTGCAAGACGGGGGCGTAACTTGAAGTGGACGTAACTTGAAGTTGTCCAAATCGCACAGAACCACGCGAGACCTCAAAACGATAAGTTGTTGGCAATATGGTTGCACAGAGTAGAATATTGATTACGTTTTAAGGGAGGCAGGGGTTTTAGGCAGGATTTGATGCATGATTTGTGTGTAGATATTAAAGTTAGGGGACAATATGAGAGTGTACGTTTTAGTAGAAAAACGTATTATCTGACCCACACTCCGGAACAGAAGAGGGAGGTATTGCACCAATAAGCTGGATGCCAACCGCCGTTAAACTGGAAAGAAGACGAAAATGACAGCTTGCTGTGAGAGACAACGGTGAGAATCTTATTTTTTTCCGAGATAATTATTTAAATTGAAGTGTATAAGTCATTTTCATACAGTGGTATTGTTTTTGGAGTTAATAATTTATTAAAACTAAGGCGTAATTTTTTGTGCCTTTGTGATTTAGCTGTAAACATGTTTTATAATGCATAACTAACAGGGGAGCTCCATTAAGTAACGTTACACGACTCAATAGTGGATTTACATAAACCATATATACTTCTTGAAGACTATTACTAAAATGTCTATTTATCATCTGACTGGATAATGTTTGATAAGAATTGTAGATGAGCACATCTAACAGACATGAAACAGGTGTCTGAGTGATGTGTGTGTGATATTGTGTAGAATTCACTTTTGTCAACACTGCTATAGATGAGTGGGAGTCATGTAAACAAACAAATCTACGTAAAGTAACTAAACATAAGTTATCTATTTTATCTGTCCATTTGCAATATTGATAATTTAAGGAACATTTGTGTTGGATAAAAAGTGAGTTACATCAGTTATTAACTCAACATGTAAATGCAGTATATCACAGATAGATCACAGAGGAGACTGACTCTTGTCTGGATGTTACAGGGACAGATGAGACACATGTGTGTTTATCTGCTGTAGAGTAACTGGTGAAGGAATGCTGCCATCAAAGGATTTGTGTAAGTACACTACAAAAATAAATTAAACATTTTAAATCTTAAGTTGTATTTTATTTTAATTAATTTAATTTCAAACAACTATTACACCTCCTTTCTTATTCTTGATTTCTGTGCATTTGCTGCAGATCTTTTGGGGTGCAGCAGGACCTGCAAGGAAAGGTGAAAAAGAGGGAAAACCTGAAACAAAAGAATAATGTAATTACTTTTTGTATTGTGTATGTGTATTTTTGTAGGGCATAAAATGTCTGTAGACTGGTGTGTGCACTGAGGATGGAGAAGACCACCGCATCATCCTGGAAATGAACGAGAGTCACAGATGAGACGCTCCATCACTCCAGCTCTTACTGTCTCATCAGGACCAGATGCTGCTGTGGTGTCTTCATCCTCAGTGACCCCAGAGCCAGTGAGAGCATCTAGATGATTTGATTTTGGTAAAGTTTGTTTGGCTGGTTACTGTTTAAACAATGAAGGCTGACTTTAAGAAGATTCAAAAGCATCATCAAAAAATGTGATGGAGCTTTTATCTGAAGTGATTGACAGTGCTCTTATTACAGGGGCCTACAATCCCCTGATCAACCTGGAGAAGAGAGCCTTGCTCAAGGACACACTGGTGTTCCTGTGGCTCAAGTGGTAGAGCATTGCGTTAGCAGTGCAAGGTTGTGGGTTCGAATACCAGGGAACACATGTTAGGTAAAAACTGTTAGTCTGAATGCACTGTAAGTCACTTTGGATAAATGTATAATTTATTTATAAATTTGGACCACTTCAGTTGTTTAGCCCACTACAAAAGTAATAAATCAATGCATGTACTTGTAAATTCTGTGTAAATGTTTTTCAGGTAGTCGTGCTCATGGGTTGCAGGCACACGAAAGTTTGGAGCAGACACAGCAGTCAGATTGTCCTGCACGTGTTCCCCTGCTCTAGCTTCAAGGTTGTGTGGCTCAGAGAGCCGTCATCAAGGTCTTCTTCATCCTGTTGCTCAACGACATCCCTGTTGAGAAGAGTGAGATTGTGAAGTGCAGCAGCAGAACTGTATCAGCTGTGTTCAGATGGCAGGAGGATGTTGGGTTCACCATCTGTAAATACTTGATTGTTAGAACAATAAGTTTGAATGAAGCTTTGTATCATGTGTTGTTGACTTGTACATGTATGCATTTATTGTGATGCTAACTTTTATACATTATTTTAATCATTTAGACATGTTTTTTGTTGTCAGTAAATAACATATAAATATTTTATCCATTCATGTATTAATTGCTTGACTGAAAATGGATGTATTCACATCGACTGCATTTATTTAACTAGTATATATTCATGAATTCACATTCATGTCACAAAAGAAAATACATTTGGCTTCTTTTACTAAAATGTAATTTTAAGAAAAGAAATTATATAATTATTGGTTGGCATTTATCGTTATTATTGCATGGTAAGTGTTGGGGTGGGCAAAATATGCAATTCATTATGGGGTAATGTTAATTTTCGAGTAGTACTACATTTTTAGAGTGTCAAATCAACAGTATTCTCCAAAGCTGAGATCTTCGAGCAGCTGATCGAAGTACCCTTTGTGCAGATATCGCAGAGTCGCTGTGAGGTGTTTGTGCACCTGACCCTCTTTTTTATTGTTATTGCCAAATTATTTCATAAAAGATCATGGTAAGACGGTTGTATCTAACAATAAACAATCATAATGCCATAAAACAGTAAATTAAAAAAAATCATGTTTTCATCATAGTATGAGATGCTATACAAGAAAAACATTTTTCACGTAAAATAATTGAAAGAATATTCAAGAGAAATGATTTTGGGTTTTCAAATTTAAAAAAAATGCTTTAAGGATAACACTTGGTCACATTAGTGGAGTTAAAAATATAAAAAATTAAAATCAACAGTATTGGCTATACTACAATCACAAAATAAAAAGGCAGCCGTTTCTGAAACATGTTCTTCATTATCAAGATAATTACAAATACATTAATTAAACCTGTCACTTAAGTCTTTTACGTTTTTGTGCTTGTTTTAACTTTGTAGTTCACATGATCAACATAGCGGATGATGATATACAATTTGCATTCATACTTCATACATACGCATTTAGGCTGTAGAGTATGTACTCTTTTAGCGCTCGTTAAGTTAGTACTTATTGAAATTAAGTGCCTAATTAAAGGGTATGCGGTTTCGTATACCGCATACCCCATACCCCCCGTCTTTCTCGTATTGCCAGGCCACGTCCAATTACCGAGCGCCAACCTCCCGCTCTCTCTCGTGAGGCCAATAAGGAAGTGACTAAAACTGCAATTCATCGACTGGCCGCTTGAGGCTGGCTGCAAAAGGGAGTCAGTCCCATAGACTCCCCATGTTAAAATGCCCAACTTTACAGCAGGAAAAAAACATGTTTACAGCCTGGTTCAAAAAATGATTTTGGTCTAAATAGCTCATTTTGCCCTTCATGACAACTGTGAGGGGGTGAATTTTTTTATAACTCATCCGTTTAAATTATATTAAGACTTAAAGTTCTGCATAATTAAGGGCGTGGCCACTTGAGTGACAGGGAGAGTCGCGCGGTGACGCGCTGCCAAGAAGGCGACGGCCAGCTCTACACACTTTAGGCTTCAAAAACTCTCTTCAGTAGTCTACGGGTGACGTCACGGACACTACGTCCATATTTTTATACAGTCTATGCCAATTACGCAAAGCTGAAAAGGTAGGAAGGCGAGCAACTGTCACATCCATTGTACTTTTTGAAACACTGTTTCACGCAGCTTCGAACGCCTTTTCTTTCTTTTTCTTTTTTTTTAATCAGTGGTTCGGGGCGTTTATCAGATTGGGCAAATCACGTGATTTCAGCAAACGAGGCTTCTTTACGTTACCGTTTCAAAATCCCCATGGTATGGTTGCCACTAGGTGGCGAGATCTTAAAGTAAATCCATAAAATCCGCATATTATACGCGACTTTGGGCTTATTTTTTGTAAAGTTTACGGGTTGCGGTTTTTTGGGTTTATTAAAAAATATGGTTGCTTGTTAGGAAAACCGGACAAGCAACTTCGTTACTTTTCATTTATGTTCATTTATGTTTCTATATTCTCCAGTGCACTGACTGACACTCTATCTCCTAACAGTTGATCAGTGCAAAAAAAATAAAGTAAATTACAATGTTTTAATGTATTAATTATCACGGGCTTTAATAAATAATAATAATAATAATAATACATAAGCAAGCATATACTAATACTAAAAGTATACTTGGTTCGAATAGACAATACTTGAGTATCTTGTGGCTATGTTACAGCTTATCCTTTTCCATCTCTCCAATATTATTCCTCTCACAGTTGATTGCATATGAGTTTTGTCTCTGCTTTGTTACAGTTTGCTGATTTTTGTAAAATAACTTTTTTTTTCTTTTCAGATAAAGGTTTCAGTTTAATATGTTGCAGTTTCAATAAATAAATAATATTGATGATGCATTTTATGCACACACACACACACAGACGTATAGGACTTGTTTTGGAGCTGCGACTGCTTATTCGTAATCGCAAGAGTTGGAAACAGTGAAACAGTAGAGGTGTGTTCCATTAGACAATAAGTGGACTGGAAAGTGGACTTCACAGGGTATTCCGCCATTTTAAGTGAGATTCCATTCCGAAGGGCACTGCAAACGGCATTGGAAATAAGGGAACATCGATACATCAGGGAGAGGAGAGGGAAAATCACCCAACTTTCATTTCGCACCGCCTCACCAGTCAGAAGCTGTGTCCCTAACATAGACTGTATGGACGACGCACCTTTATTCACTTCCATTGATGAAAAGTGAAGCAGCCATTGTCCCAATAGATGTGCCATGTTGTGCTGATTTGAGACCAGAGTCTGCGCGCAGTAGAAAGCGAAGTGGAGCCGCGTCCCGCCCACACTCCAGCAGAGTCAATCGCAAACACACGCCCCAAGACCCTTTTTTAAATTAGCCTGACTGGTCCAATTTTTGCCTGCTGATTTTTCGTATAAGAGGCTTGTGTTAAAATAAGGTAAATACAACTCCAATCTCTCCCTGAAGATCCCGTAAAAGTTCGTTGGCGCCTCAGTACGCTCAGAGAAGCTGTCTCAGCTGTCAAATCAGACTCCCGTTTTCTAAAACCAAACTTATTTTAAAAGGATCACCCTAACTTATATTAGAATGATAAAATCTACATTCATTGACATAAACCATGTTTGAAAAAAAAATATTTAAAGTTTTAGACCAGCCACCTGGGGGCGATCGAAACGTAATGGATTCACTTTTGAGGACTAGTGTGTGTGATCCATAGACTGGTTTGGTCCCAAACTGCATAAATCGGTAAAAAAAAAAATTGTAACATAACATTTCCTAAAAATGCATTCAGATACGTTTGTATATATCTACAGTTCTCTGGGGTTTCATGTTACCTTGACTTTTAATTACGTGTAGTACAATATACCCAGTAGCGCCACCAGGGTGGCCAGATTTGGCCACAATAAATCTTGGGGTGGCACACCAAAATATAGAAATAAAAAATACAATAATTAAAAGTTCCACTTAATGTGTGTTATACATATTTATTTCGGTTTCTGGTTAATGTAATACAACCCGAATTCCGGAAAAGTTGGGACGTTTTTTAAATTTTAATAAAATGAAAACTAAAGGAATTTCAAATCACATGAGCCAATATTTTATTCACAATAGAACATAGATAACGTAGCAAATGTTTAAACTGAGAAATTTTACACTTTTATCCACTTAATTAGCTCATTTAAAATTTAATGCCTGCTACAGGTCTCAAAAAAGTTGGCACGGGGGCAACAAATGGCTAAAAAAGCAAGCAGTTTTGAAAAGATTCAGCTGGGAGAACATCTAGTGATTAATTAAGTTAATTGATATCAGGTCTGTAACATGATTAGCTATAAAACCTTTGTCTTAGAGAAGCAAAGTCTCTCAGAAGTAAAGATGGGCAGAGGCTCTCCAATCTGTGAAAGACTGCGTAAAAAAATTGTGGAAAACTTTAAAAACAACGTTCCTCAACGTCAAATTGCAAAGGCTTTGCAAATCTCATCATCTACAGTGCATAACATCATCAAAAGATTCAGAGAAACTGGAGAAATCTCTGTGCGTAAGGGACAAGGCCGGAGACCTTTATTGGATGCCCGTGGTCTTCGTCAAAAAAAAATACGTCAAAGACGACCACAAACTCTTCAGCAGCTGGAAATCTATATAAGGCAAGAATGGAACCAAATTCCAACAGCAAAACACCAGCAACTCAAAGCCTCAATGCCCAGACGTCTTCAAACTGTTTTGAAAAGAAAAGGAGATGCTACACCATGGTAAACATGCCCCGTCCCAACTATTTTGAGACCTGTAGCAGAAATCAAAATTGAAATGAGCTAATTTTGGGCATAAAATTGTAAACTTTCTCAGTTTAAACATTTGCTATGTTATCTATGTTCTATTGTGAATAAAATATTGGCTCATATGATTTGAAAGTCTTTTAGTTTCCATTTTATTAAAATTTAAAAAACGTCCCAACTTTTCCGGAATTCGGGTTGTATGATATTATTTAGCAATTAATTACTTACTCTTTAAATAGTGTAGGTCTTTTAAATAATTATACATCAGCAAATATATAGCCTAGACAAAACCAATAAAGGGACAATATTTAGTTTGAATATTTTTCTTTTCTTTCTTTTTTTTCAAATTCAAAGAGGACATTAATGAAATACAACTTGCATACATTACACAAAATGTATCAACAATATATCCAATGTCATCTGAACAAATGGAACGATCAAAGCGATGCAAATACATGTACATATTAATGTTTGACTTGAAGCAGCACTTAGCATACCAATCGGCAATGGTGGACGAAGTACACAAATCAAGTCCTTGAGTAAAAGTACAGATATGTATGATAAAATATTACTCCAGTACATGTAAAAGTACTCTTTTTTTCAATTTTACTCAAGTGAAAGTACAAAAATACAAATTTTTTATGTACTTAAGGAAAAAAGTACCAAAAGATAGATTTAGCAATTTTATATAAGCTACTTAATTAAATTTTATATTAGCAAATATTTTTTATAATCCTACTGCTCAAAATACCTGGGATTTTCCTAAAATAACCGCTATATGGAGTCAAGATATATTTTTGTTGTTGATATGGACTATGTTTACACTGCAATGTACCTGAGAGCAAACAGTTGACCATCTGATTTTCACCAGTAAGAAAAAAGTGTTTTAAAGTTTGTTGTTTTGCAGAACATCACAGATATATATGAAATGAGAATAAGGCCTGAAGTTAGGAAGTACATATTAAGGAAAATATAATTATATTTTCATAATAATTTTTTTCTTTGAAGATAAGGCTAGGTAAATCTTGGTATCATCAGGATAGCTGTGATAGGCAGTTTTGTTCTTTTTCTCATTATTTAAATTAGTTGGAGCATATACAGGCTAAACAAGAGTGGCACAAGAATTGAGCCTTGTGGGACTCTGCATGTCATGGACGTCCACTATAGACTTATGCTCTCCTATACTCACCTAATAACCTCTCCCTTCTAAGTATGACCTGAACCATTTGAGTACCATCACAGAAAGCCTGACCCATTTTTCCCGTCTCTCTAGAAGTATGTTATATGATCTACAGTGTCAAACGCTGCTCTGAGATACAGTAATACCAGAACTGATATTTTACTAGAGTCAAAATTTAAGCGAATATAATTTATTATCTTAATGGGTGCTGTCTCTGTACTGTGATGTGGTCGGAAACCAGACTGAAAATTGTCTAGAGGTATCCATTTGAGTTTAAGTATTTGTTTAGCTGATTAAAAAACTACCTTTTCTATAATTTTGCCTTTAAAAGGAAGATTTGATATTGCCTATAATTGCTCAAAAATATGTTATTAAGATTGCCTTTTTTTCAGAAGGGGTTTAACAACTGCAGTTTTCAGCGAGATTGGAAAAGTTCTAGAAAGAAGTGAGGCGTTTACCACTTCTAAGAGATCTGCTTCTAAACAGTTTAGCACACTTTTGGAAAAAAAAGATGTGAGAAGTGTGTCAAGATAGCGGGTTGCACTACAGAAAAGACATAGTATCTTCTTTTTTATATTGCAGCCGAATCTGTCTGACCTCTGCATAACTTGAGGATGTGCTAATCGCCTTCCTGATATTAATGATCTTAAGGAAGAAAACTCATTGCATTTGCCATCTGAGAGCATTTCACTGGGAATCTGACTTGGAGGGTTTGTTAGTCTCCCAACAGTAGCAAAAAGAGTGTGAGTGTTGTTTAAGTTATTGTTTATAAGGTTTGAGAAGAAACTCTGTCTAGCTGTGGCTAGTTCCACATTGAAAACAAAAAGGCTGTCTTTATAGATGATATAGTGAACTTCAGGTTTCATCTTCTGCCACATCCGCTCATCTTTTCTGCATTGTCTTTTCATACTCTGTACTGCTGTTGATTTTCTCCAAGTTGATTTCTCTGCCATTCTTCTTACTGACTATTTCAGGAGCAATATAATTAATAGCATTCTTAATTTTTGAGTTAAAGGAATCAAGGAGAAGATCAACAGAGTCTGCAGAAATGCTTGGTGTTACAGATATAGCTTCCTTAAATAGCACACTTAGTGTTCTCGTTAATGCTACTTTTTCTGACAGAGACAGATCTAAATACAGTGGTAACAGAGATCAATATATCAAATAAAATACAGAAGTGATCAGATTAATCCTTAACAACAATGGATGAAATGTTTAGAAATGTTTACTGATGATTAAATCTAGAGTCTGTCCCTTATTTTGTGTAGCTTCATGCACATGCTGAATCAGGTCAAAAGTGCTTAAAACAGTTAGCATTTCTTTTGTAGTTTTGTTTTCTGCCTTATCTAAGATTATGACAATATAAGGTTTATTTGTGTTTTTCAAGTCATCTCCAGGTAATAAACTAATGCTGTGCTAACTGGCAGCATTTATGACAGTAGGCTATAGAAACTATAAAATACATTTTCTCCCTTTATTATGTGATAAAAATGGGGTGTGGTATATGAACAAATCATAAAATTGGCATTATAATAAAACCCCTCGCTTCTGAAATGATGGATATGCTATAACAACATAATTTCAATGTAATGACAGTCAATACTTATCACAGAAACTGTGGACATGGATAAGGACTTAGTCCATGCACTTGTTACATTATAGATGAATGGTTGTGAAAGTGTTTGTTTTAACATAGCATACAAAGTGAAAAAAAAGTGACGTGACATACAGCCAAGTATGGTGACCCATAATCAGAATTCGCTTTCTGCATTTAACCTATCCAAAGTGCATACACACAGCAGTGGACACACACCCGGAGCAGTGGGCAGCCATTTATGCTGCAGCGCCCAGGGAGCAGTTGGGGGTTCGGTGCCTTGCTCAAGGCCACCTCAAAGTTGGTATCGCCAGCCCGAGACTCGAACCCACAACCCTAAGGTTAGGAGTCAAACTCTCTAACCACTAGGCCATGACTTCCCCCAAATCACCGTGCTGCACATTTCTGTTAATTGTAATATTGACCTTGCGTGGAAATTTTTCTGAGAAGTAATCCTGAGTAATTTGTTTCACAAAATCATGTCCAGGCAGCAGTGAGTTCTGATCTGATCATCATCAGTCTGTCTGGAATGACATGAAAAAACAGAACAAACTGAGAAGAACTCTAGCAATGTCTCCAAGATGTTTCAAGAAACCTTCCTGCAAAGCTATAGTACTGTTCAAAGTATTAGGCACTTGTGTAAAAATGATGTAAAATGAGAATTCTGTCAAAAATAATATCATACATTTTACTTTATCAATTAACTAATATTAACTAAATTAAATCAACATTTGGTGTGAGCATCCTTTGTGTTTAAAGCAGGTTTTGCCCTTGATGCACTTGACTTGAGCATAGTTTCTCAGGGAGCTTTACAGGTAAGTTTCTTGGATATGCTATTTACCCATCATGCATATAAAGTTTAAGACATCATCTCTACTTGCGTATTATTGCTTTATTGTGATTGCTTCCGTTGTTCCGTGTCTGCTTAGTGACTAAAGGTAAAATATGTCAAATGCTTTGGACAAATTTTAATATGAGGGGTGGTGGTCAACTTGAAAGCTTAACATTCAAAGCTATTATGTGATGCAAGGTATTTTTGGCCTTATGACATTCAAAAAAATCTCTTGCTCTTTGTCTATTATTTATATCACTTTTATTGTTACCCTTTATCTATACAGGGGACGTTCTCTAAAAGACCAAATGTCTTTATCAGAAGTTAAGTCACTTTTATTTATATAGCTCTTTAAACAAAAAAGATTGTGTCAAAGCAGCTGAACAACATTAATTAGGAAAAAAGTGTCAATAATGCAAAATGACAGTTAAAGGCACTTCATCACTGAATTCAGTGATGTCATCATTTAGCTCAGATCAGTTTAGTTTAAATAGCCCCCATTATTGCATAATGAGCACATTCACACCCTAAAGAGAGCAGCCCAGAAAATGGAGCGCAGCTGGAGGAAAACAAAACTAGAAGTATTTCACATTGCTTGGCAGGGAAAGTAACCTATCCTACAGAAAAGCAATAAAAACTGCTAGATCTTATTACTTTTTGTCTCTTTTAGAAGTAAACAAACATAACCCCAGGTATTTATTCAATACAGTGGCTAAATTAATGAAAAAAAAACCATCAACAAGTGTTGACATTTCTCAACAGCACAGCAGTAATGACTTTGTGAACTACTTTACTTCTAAGATCGATGCTATTAAAGATACATTTTTAACCATGCAGCCGTATGCTACAGTATCGCATCAGATAGCATGCTATAGATCACCTGATGATTAATTCCACTCATTCTCTACTATAGGAGAGGAAGAATTGTATAAACTTGTTAAATCATCTAAACCAACAACATGTATGTTAGACCCTATTCCATCTGAGCTCCTAAAAGAGGTACTTCCAGAAGTCATAAATCCTCTTCTGACTATTTTTAATTCCTCATTGTCATTAGGGTATGTCCCCAAAACCTTCAAACTGGCTGTTATTTAGCCTCTCATCAAAAAAAAAAAAAAACACAACTAAACCCTAGGGCTGGGAATCGATTCTGAGGCGTTGGGAATCAAGAGTCGTTTCCAATGGTTGGAATCGATTCCATCAAGGGGAATCGACTCCTCATTCAGAGTCTTTTTCAGTTCAACAAAACTTATCTATGGAAGTCTCTCAAACGGAAGGCTATATCTGACAAAGGCTGCACACATTTAAATTCATGAAAATAAACAGAAAGAAGAATTTTAAGATGTAGCCTTCCGTTTCAGAAGCAAAATTAACCAAAGCCATAATTACAACAATTGTGAGATAAAAGATTATTTTCAATATATATATGTAATTGATAATGATAATTATGAAAGAACACGTCATGAGCATAGATCAGTGGCCGAGAGCGCATCTGACTGACAGGTAAACCATGAGCTCTATCAGTCATTAATGTTCTGGTTATTTTGTTTCAGTGTACAGTTTGTTAATATTGTGCAAAGTATACAAAGTAAACTTCATCATTCAGCTGAATTGTGCACATTTATTTTAGACACTTCTTGTCTTATTTAATTCATGCGATAAACAAATGTCCCTGCTGAGCTGGGCTATAACTAATTTCACGGGCAAAGCTGACAAAATTAAAATTTTCGTATCGTCTAAAATATTCATACTTTTTTTTTCAGCGTCATATTATTGGAAGGATACATTATACTACCTATTCTGCAGTCATCATGGTGAGATTTCCTTTAATCTAAAAAAACAAGAATCGAAAATAATTGAAAACAACAGTGAGGAATCGATTCTTTGAATCAATTATATTCTTTCTTAGAGAAAAATGGTATATGTGAGGATTTCCAGTCAGGATTTAGACCGTATCATAGTACTGAGACTGCTCTCCTTAGAGTTACAAATGACCTGCTCTTATCATCTTATCGTGGTTGTATCTCTCTATTTGCATTAAGGAAGTGCATTAGCATGGTTTAAATCATACACTACAAAAAAAAGAAAAAGTTAACGTCAACTTGAAAAAATAAGGCAACTTATTGCAAGCACTTTTTTGAGTAAACTTAACAAAGGGGGACTAAAGTCCACCCAACTTAAAATAACTAAATATCACAAGTTGTCACAACATAAATAGTCATGTTAACCTAAAAAATATCAGAACAAAATATTTTTTTGTTTACTGAACACAAGGCCTATTATCTATAAGCATACACAATTTTAAAGTGACGTGACATTCAGCCAAGTATGGTGACTTATACTCAGAATTCAAGCTCTACATTTAACCCATCCAAAGTGCACACACACACCATGATCACACACCCAGAGCAGTGTTCATCATTTATGGCACAGTGCCTTGCTCAAGGGCACCTCAGTCGTGTTATTGCCAGCCCAAGTTTCGAACCCACAACCCAAGGGTTAGGAGTCAAACCCTCTAACCACTAGGCCACAACTTTATATTATTCAAATAGTCTAAATAAATAAAAGACCATAACACGGGTCAAATAACTTTTTTTATTATTGAAAGTTTCTGTCCAAAGCACAAGGACATACCAAGTCTTGTATATTAACTTCTTTACTCAATGCATTTTACACTGAACTCAACACATGGTACATAATGCGTGTTAAATAAATCCAGTGTTAATTATACCTTAATACGTTAGCAGTCTTGTGGCATGAAGTCACATGTATTTTCAGCATTTTTGTTTGTTTTTAAAGGAACTATTACGTGAAAATTACTATATTGCGTATTTTAACATCAACCTAACCCACTGGGCAGACATTGAAAAGACGTCCACTGAGGAGACAGAATGTTTTTATGACGTCTTTTTAAAAAATGTTTTTTATGTCTTCTGTACGTCCGATATAGACGTTCACAGATTCTCATTACAAGGTTCTGTGACTTTATTTCTGTCAGACATCTAGAGAAGCTCTTATTGAGAATTAATAGAGGTTTAAATGTTGATACTTGATTCATTTGAAGTCACCATTGTGGTTACATCTTGTATTAGCTTGTGTCTTGCTGCATAGAAGACATAAAATGACGTCCACTGGACGTAACTTTGCCCAGTGGATTAGGTTGATGTTAAAATACGCAATATAGTAATTTTCACGTAATGGTTCCTTTAAAAACAAATAAAATTGTTAAATACATGTGACTTCATGGCACAAGACTGCTAACGTATTAAGGTATAATTAATACTGGATTTATTTAACATGCATTATGTACCATGTGTTGAGTTCAGTGTAAAATGCATGGAGTAAAGGAGTTAATATACAAGACTTGATATGTCCTTGTGCTTTGGACACTAACCCTCAATAATAAAAAAAGTTATTTGACCCGTGTTATGGTCTTTTATTTATTTAGACTATTTGAATAATATAATGTTGTGGCCTAGTTGTTAGAGAGTTTGACTCCTAACCCAAGGGTTGTGGGTTCGAGACTTGGGCTGGCAATAACACGACTGAGGTGCCCTTGAGCAAGGAACTGAACCCCCAACTGCTCCCTGGGCGCTGCGGCATAAATGATGAACACTGCTCCGGGTGTGTGTTCACGGTGTGTGTGTGTGTGCACTTTGGATGGGTGAAATGTAGAGCATGAATTCTGAGTATAAGTCAACATACTTGGCTGAATGTCACTTTTCACTTTTTTTCACTTTAAAATTGTGTATGCTTATAGATAATAGGCCTTGTGTTCAGTAAACAAAAATATTTTGTTCTGATATTTTTTAGGTTAACATGACTATTTATGTTGTGACAACTTATGATATTAAGTTATTATTTTTAGTTGGGTGGACTTTAGTCCCTGTTGTTAAGTTTACTCAAAAAAGCGCTTGCAATAAGTTGCCTTATTTTTTTAAGTTGACGCAACTTTTTCTTTTACAGTGTACTTATATGACCACCATCAATTAGTAGCAGTGAATGAAGAGGTATCATATTGATCACAAGTGCAGTATAGAGTACCTTCAGGCTCAGTACTAGGGCCATTACTCTTCATGCTTTACATTACTCTTGGCAGATATCTGTCAATTCTTCATCATCAGTTAGGAACCTACTGTGACTACTATTTGATAGCAATCTTTCCTTAGAAAGCCATGTTTCTAGCATTTGTATTTTTAAAAAAATTGCAACTGCATTTTTCAGCGCAGTGGAGCTTCTGGCCCGGCGGTGGAAACGCAGCACTTGTTTGGCCTCGGTGCTAAAGGTCTGTGGCAATCAGTCCCACCTGGCCCGTTTAAAGCACTGGCTCACACTGGCCCGACAGTGGAAAAGCAGCAAATGATACCACATTTCTAGCATCTCAAAAATATATCTAAATTATGGCCTATGCTCTCAATGGCTACGTACTGCAGGCTGAAACGACCCAATTCCGATTTTTTTGCCCCTATGCGACCTGTATCTGATCTTTTCATGACAGTCTGAACGACACAGATCCAATCTTTTCAAATGCGACCCAGGCCACTTGGGTATGTGGTCCTAAATCCGATACGTATCCGATCTTTTGAAATGCGACCTCCGTCTGAACGGCCAGGTCACATGTATCCGACCCGTACGTCATTGATACGCTACAAACGTCATAATTCTGCGTTGAAGTAGGCGGGAATGAGAAGATAAACAACAACCATGGTGGACGATGCTGCTTACATAACTTTAATATTGCTAAACGAGCTCCGCTGTTGACTACACTGTTGTTGACATCCATGTTTAGCTACTTCTGCAAACAACGAGTGACGTCGTTGGCCGTTGAGTACTCTTCTGCGCATGCGGATCACTTCTGGGTCATTTCACGTTCACACAGGAGATCACAAAAGGTCGCATTTAATTGGAAATGTGAACGGCCTTACAAAAAAATTTAATTTTTTTAAAAAATCGGAATTGAGCATTAAGCCCTGCAGTGTGAACGTAGCCAATGTCAAATGCAGAAATGTTAATCCATGCATTTATGACCTCAAGGTTAGATTATTGTAATGCTTTATTGGGTGGTTATTCTGCACGCTTAGTAAACAAACTACAGCTAGTCCAAAATGCAGCAGTAAGAGTTCTTACTAGAACCCGGAAGTGTGACCATATTAGCCCGGTCCTGTCAACACTGCACTGGCTCCCTATCAAACATCGTATAGATTTCAAAATATTTCTTATTATTTATAAAGCCCTGAATGGTTTAGTACCTCAGTATTTGAATGAGCTCCTTTTACATTATAATCCTCTACATCCACTACGTTCTCAAAACTCAGGCAATTTGATAATCAATTGAAATTGAATTGATTGAAAATCAACTGCGGGCGGCAGATCCTTTTCCTATTTGGCGCCTAAACTCTGGAATAACCTACCTAACATTGTTCGGGAGGCAGACACACTCTTGCAGTTTAAATCTAGATTAAAGACTCATCTCTTTAACCAGGCTTACAAATAACATACTATTATGCTTTTATTATCCAAATCCGTTAAAGGAATTTTTAGCCTGCATTAATTAGGTAAACCAGAACCGGGAACACTTCCCATACCATCCGATGTACTTGCTACATCATTAGAAGAATGGCATCTACGCTAATATTAGTCTGTTTCTCTCTTATTCTGAGGTCACCGTAGCTACCAGATCCAGTCTGTATCCAGATCAGAGGGTCACTGCAGTCACCCGGATCCAGTACGTATCCAGACCAGATGGTGGATCAGCACTTAGAAAGGACCTCTACATCCCTAAAAGACAGTGGGGACCAGGACAACTAGAGGAAACAGATGATTCTTCTGCTCAATCTGACTTTGCTGCAGCCTGGAATTGAACTACTGTATTTTTCAGACTATAAGTCGCACCTGAGTATAAGTCGCATCAGTCCAAAAATACGTCATGATGAGGGAAAAAACATATACAAGTCGCACTGGACTATAAGTCGCATTTATTTAGAACCAAGAACCAAGAGAAAACATTACCGTCTATAGCCGCGAGAGGGCGCTCTATGTTTTCAGTGTAGACTATAGGAGCACTAAGCAGCATAGAGCCCCCTCTCGCGGCTGTAGACGGTAATGTTTTCTCTTGGTTCATTTGTCTTAGTTAATTTCTCTTGGTTCATGTCAAATGAATTTTGATAAATAAGTCGCACCTGACTATAAGTCGCAGGACCAGCCAAACTATGAAAAAAAGTGTGACTTATAGTCCGGTACTGGTTTCTTCTGGTCAGAGGAGAACTGGCCCCCCAACTGAGCCTGGTTTCTCCCAAGGTTTTTTTCTCCATTCTGTCACCGATGGAGTTTCGGTTCCTTGCCACTGTCGCCTCTGGCTTGCTTAGTTGGGATCACTTCATCTACAGCGATATCGTTGACTTGATTGCAAATAAATGCACAGACACTATTAAAACTGACCGGAGATGACATCACTGAATTCAATGATGAACTGCCTTTAACTGTCCTTTTGCATTATTGACACACTGTTTTCCTAATGAATGTTGTTCAGTTGCTTTGACGCAATGTATTTTGTTTAAAGCGCTATATAAATAAAGGTGACTTGACTTGACTTGAATAAGCCTTTGTTACATTATAGTCCTCCATGTCCACTGCGTTTTTCAAAACTCTGGCAATTTGATAATACCTAGAATATCAAAATCAACTGTGGGTGGCAGATCCTTTTCCTATTTAGCGCCAATACTCTGGAATTAGCGCCAATACTCTGGAATAACCTACCTAACTCTTGCAGTTTAAATTGAAATTAAAGACCTATCTCTTTAACCTGGCTTACACATAACACACTAATACGCCTCTAATATCCAAATCCGTTAAAGAATTTTTAGGCTGCATAATTTAAGTAAACCGGAACTGGGAACACTTCCCATAACACCCAGTGTACTAACTACATCATTAGAATAATGGCATCTACACTAATATTAGTCTGTTTCTCTCTTATTCCGAGGTCACCGTAACCACCAGTTCTTGTCTGTATCCAGATCAGATGGTCACTGCAGTCACCCGGATCCAGTACGTATAGAGACCAGATGGTGGATCAGCACCTATACGTACTGGATGACCTTTACAGCCATGAAAGACAGCGGAGACCAGGACAACTAGATGAGCCCCAGATACAGATCGTCTTTACAGGGGCCTTGTCTCAGACGACCACCGGGACAAGACCACAGGAAACATATGATTCTTCTGCACAGTCTGACTTTGCTGCAGCCTGGAATTGAACTGCTAGTTTCGTCTGGTCAGAGGAGAACTAGCCCCCCCACCAACTGAGCCTGGTTTCTCCCAAGGTTTTTTCTCCATTCTGTCACCGATGGAATTTTGGTTCCTTGCAGCTGTCGCCTCTGGCTTGCTTAGTTGGGGACACTTCATTTTAGAGCCCGACCGATATGGATTTTTGGGGGCTGATGCCGGTATTAACTCGAAAAGAGCCGATTTATAAGCCGGTATTTTGATTTTAAAAATAATCTGGATATTAGACCCATTTCCTATAAACTGCATTTACACAACATTCAATAGCAAAATATCTGCCTGTTCTATGTATGTGGGCTGTATAAACCATTTTCCAGAATGGACTATGTTAAAAAAAAGCCTTAGATTACAGTCTCAATGACTTAACAATTGCACATCAAAAGTATATATTTTTTAATGATCAAAAATCACTCTGGTTTTAAACATTTAACACTTTTACTTTCTTCCAGTTGAAGCTGGTTTTAACAGTCTGTGTGTTTACTGTAAATAAATTATAATACTAAAGTTAAAGTATTTGCAGAAGTAGTCCCACACTTTGCTGCTACAGCATTCACCTTTTTCAGCCATCTGTAGGCAGAAAGAGAGACGGAGAAAGAATAAGCATGTGTATTAATAATATCACCATGTATCATTACTCATGTCATCATTAGAATTATAATAATAATAAACTGGGATCTCCTACATAGGCAAAAATGAGAAATATATATATATTTTTTATTTGTCAAGCAATAGGTATTACCTACTTATATTTAACAATATTATTTCAACATTTTCCTGTTATGTCTGTAAAGCTGCTTTGAAACAATGTGTAAAAAAAAAAAAAGCGCTTGTTCAGCTCACATTTATTTACATGTCCCCTCTGGTTTAATCATTTCTGACGCACCTACTGTAGTTACTGTAACTACACTATATTTGCTCTCACAGACACATTCACAACAGACCCGTATATCTTCTCCTCTTCTCTTTGTGCAGTCTGAATCAAAACATCGTCTTGCCTACTATTACCGGAAGATTACGGAATCAATTCGAAGTTGAATGGTTAACGTTAGTGTCATGAACACACCGCTGTCAATTTTGAGAAGAACCACCTTCAAACAAGTTAATTGCAAGCATTTAAGGGGCCTGCTAAAAAGGAAGCTATTAGCGTTAGAGTAACATAACCAGCCTGATTTCACCAAATTGTTCTCTGGACCTGAGGGTAGCCTCTTCTTCCTTGCTTCTCTCTTAATTCTCATCAGCAGGACTAGCGCTATCGCTCGCTTCTTACAACGGGACAGATACATGTTTGCTGCTGACCGAAAGGAGGAGGAACAGACTATGAAAGAGCTCCCGCTAAACGTTTTTAAAACTCCGCCTATGCCATAGCGCAGCGCAAATCGCGTTGTATCTGAAGGGCAACGCTGAGCCCAGCGGCAAGCGCAGTGCATACCGCGTACTGTGTGAAAGGCCCAATTACGCGGTCATTATGTGAGAAACACACCGCAATAGAATAAGAATAAGTTAAACGCTAACGTTATAGTTTGACCTCCTATTAACGTTCGCGCTCTTCCACTGATAAACATGGTATTAGCTTTGTGGCTAATCTAATATAGCAATGCATTAGCGGCTGTAAGTGATGTTACAGAATATTTAGAAGTAATAATGATAGGACCGTTAGCTAGAACTACCACACAGTTTTTATATACAGGGTATGAACTAAATCTACAATCATTTCACATGACGAACGACAGACTCACCGTCAAAACAGTTGATCGCTTTCTTCTGTAGTGGACTTCTGGCGCTGTTGTTAACTCTGGACCTGCAGAGCTCCCTCTGGTGGGCACACTATGCAACACTCATAACATGAGTGAAGCATGAGACTCTGTTTCTCATGTTTCATCGGCCGTTATAAATGCCGATGCCGATTTAAATGCAATTAGCTTATATCGGCCGATATATCGGTCGGGCTCTACTTCATTTACAGCGATATGGTTGACTTGATTGCAAATGATTACACTGATACTATTTAACTGAGCTGGATGATGGCATCACTAAATTCAATGATGAACTGCCTTTAACTGTCATTTTGCATTATTGACACACTGTTTTCGTAATTAATGTTGTTCAGTTGCTTTGACACAATCGGTTTTGTTTAAAGCGACTTGACTTGTGATCAGCCAGCTTCTTTGACAATTAATTTTTGTGGCTTAACCTCCTTGTGGAGGGTGTCATTGATTGTCTCCTGTACAACTGTCAGATTAGCAGTCTTCTCCATGATTGTGTAGCCTAGTGAACCAAACTGAGAGAGCATTTTGAAGGCTCAGGAAACCTTTGCAGGTGTTTTGAGTTGATTAGTTGATTGGCATGTCAGCATATTCTAATTTATTGAGATTAGCTTGGTGGGTTTTTGTTAAATGTGCGCCAAAATCATTACAATTAAAAGAACCAAAGACTTAAACTACTTCAGTCTGTTTGCATTGAATTTATTTAATACACAAGTTTCTCAATTTGAGTTGTATCTACCGAGGGAATATTCAGCCATTCTGCTCGTTGCTGTTTACATTCCTCCCAGCTCCAACAACAACAACAGGAACAATGCACTAAATGAACTGTACCAGCACATCAGTGAGCAGCAGACAGCCCACCCTGGTGCTTTTCTCATCATACCTGGGGATTTCAATCATGCAGACTTAAAGAGTGTGTTCCCAAAAATACGCCAAACACATTACATTTCCAACAAGAGGTAAAAACATTTTGGATTATGTTTACACCACCCAGAATGGAGCTTACAAAGCACTTCCCCTCCCCCACCTCGGTGCCTCAGACCACATCACTAATGCTAATGCCTGCATACAGACCGCTCATAAAAGTCGCCAAACCAGTTCACAAACAGATACAAGTGTGGCCGGAAGGGTGAAGTGCTTGAAGTGCTTTGAACGGCTAGTCATGCACCACATTAAGTCTTTCCTCCCCCCTCCCTGGACCCCTTCCAATTTGCAACCCCTTCCAGTCCAACCGCTCGACCAATGATGCAATATATTCAACCTGTTAGAAAAAAAAGGGTATGTAGAAGCCCTAAGCTTATTAAATCCTACCTTCGGTAATTACCAATACCAAATAACAATCAGCCATAACACATACATTTTGAATAATACAGAAATACTACTTCAAATTACATCCTACTTTATCTATCTATTAACATAAAGAAGACAAACAGAAACAAAATCAAGCAGCATTAATAACAATGTTGAAAAGCTCACTCTCGTCCCCCACTTCTGTATTTATCAAAAATAAATATTGTATACCTTCTTTTAAATTGAAACATATTAACACTTTCTTTGATATATCCGTTTAATCTATTACATGATATCACCCCACAAATCGAAATATACTTACTTTTGAGTTTTGTCCGTGCATTTTGCAAGCCCCTCAAAAATTATAACACCCTGTCTATCTGTGGATAATTGTTGCATATTTCTAGGCAGCTCTTTATTTTTTGCTTTATAAACTATTTGTGCAGTTTTAAATTCTGCCAGGTCATAAAACTTTAAAGTATGCGATTTTAAAAACAATAAATTATTATGCTCGTAATATCCTACATTATTTACTATCCTAATTGCTCTTTTTTGTTTTGTACTTAGTGTTTGTAGGGTGGTTTTGTAGGTGTTGCCCCATACTTCAACACAATAATTTAAATATGGCAATGGAAGTGAACTATTCAGAATATAAAGTGCTTTTTCATTCAACACATGCCTTGTTTTCGCAATTACTCCAATACTCTTTGCTACTTTTGCCCTCAGATGTTTAATGTGGGGTTTCCAACAGATTTTGTAATCAAGAATCACCCCTAGAAATGTATTATCATATACTCTTTCTATTTTAACACTATTAATCATTACTTTTTCTTGTGTATCAGTTTTAGTTTCCAAACAGCATGAATTTAGTTTTATCTAAATGTATCAATCATTCATTAAAGTCAAACCACATTTTTATCTTATTCATTTCTGCTGTGACCACCTTCAAAAGCTGCTGCAAATTTTCCCCAGCACAGAAAATATTATTATCATCATCTAAAATCACAAATTTTAAGAGATTGTTACCATACATATGTCATTTATATACAATATAAATAAAATTGGACCACATTTGTACGAATTTAAGTCTGTTATGTAACTTTTCATCCAATCAAGTACAACCCCTCTGATACCATACTTTTCAAATTTATTGATTAATAAATGGTTATCAATTGTATCAAAAGCTTTTTTAAAACTATACATACTCCCACTGCATATTTCTTATTATCTATACTACTAGTTATATTGTCAATTAACTCCATTGCCATGGATATGGATCTGTTTGACCTAAATCTACACTATCAACTAACAATTCATGCTTTTCCATATAATTTTCCAGTCCATTAATAAATTTTTCCAATATTTTTGATAAATGAGAGAGTAGAGACAATGGCCTATAATTAGTAAATTGATTTCTTTCTCCAGCTTTGTATAATGACTTTGACAGTTTTCATTTTACTTGGAAATACACCTGTTTTAAAAGACAAATTACAAATATTTGTAAAAGTACAAAAGTACAAAAGTTAACGGTTTAACAATTGCTCCAATAATTTCCTTGATTAAAGCCATATCAATGTCGTTCCAGTCTGTGGACTTTTTATTCTAACATTTGCTAACAATTTCAATAATCTCATTTTCGTCAGTTGGTTTCAAATACATATTATTTGGATTATTGTCTGAAAAAAACCACAGCCTTCTCCTCACCTATAACTGTCTGTTGCTTTTCAATTCCCTCTGCTAGTCTTTGTCCGACACTTACGTAAAAGTTATTAAACCCATTAATCACATCATTCATGTTGCTTACAGCCCCCTCATTATCTTTAAAATACTGAAGATATTCAATGGTCCTTGATCCATTATTATTTAACACATTCCATATTCCCTTTATATATTTTTTATTATCGTTTAATATTTTATTATAATAATCTTTTTTTTTTTTACAAGCATTTTGTAATCACTTTGGTCATCCATGGTTTCTCAATAGATTTATTCTTTCTTTATAAAAAATGTTTCAAAGGACATTGTTCATCATACAAAGTTTTAAATATCATCAGGAATGTTTCATCATTATCAGTTTCCTCATACAATATTTCCTAGTTATGTTTAAATAATTCACTTCTTTATTTGATTATTGATTCCATTGTTCAAATTCCCCTGTAACTAATTACATTAGTATATTTTAGCTTCACATGATCACAAGCACACATTATAAAAACTGGTAAATGGTCACATATATCATTAAATAATAAAAATAATTAAATAATATTAAAGTTGCACAGTGAGATGTTATTCTGCTTGGTTTAGTCATCAGTGGACAAAATCTCATACTAAACATAAAATCAATAAAGTAATCAATCAGTTTTTGGTTGTTGGGATTTAAAAGGTTAAAATTAAAATCCTTACATATAAACACATCTTTATGATATTTCTTATCAAATAACCTTCCACACTTTTCTTAAATATTTCAATATTGGAACCAGGAGCTCTATATACAACTTATAATTACATTTTTCTTTTTTTTCCAGAATAATTTATTTCGTTATAATTTCCATTTCATCATCAATATAAGACCTCCTTTTTTATTCTCTCTATTAACGTAATTTAGTTCATATCCATTCAATTCACAATCCACTCCCTTCTCATTACTAAGTAAGGTCTCAAATATATCTGAAATGGTTGGTTTAGATGACTTAAGTATTCTTTAATATTGTGAAAATTTGCATATAAGCTTCTGACATTCCATGCACACATTTTAAGTTCATATTCAAATTGATCTTCAGAGTAATAACAACAGTTGTTATTTATATTGTTAAGAAAATTATTTTCAGGGTCAATATCTTGTTCAGGATTATGTAAATTATGATCAGTAAATGTAAATGTTTTAAAGTTCCAACCTTCACATTCATGGTCACTCTCATTTCCAGCAGATATCAAGTTTGAACAGTCAAGCTCTTCTATAGTGTCCATATATATTTTATTTCATGTCTATCACATACATTGATATATACATGTTCTTTAGCTTAGAATTTAGCATGTTCCTAAATCACTGGTACTTATCCAGCTCCTCTATATATTACAGTCAGCACTCTGGCCTCCTCCAGTGCCCCATTAAGCTTTATGTAAACCTTACAGTTTGTTGTCCAGGATGACTGGATTTTCTTCTGCTTCTTTAGCAGGAGAGCCCTTCTTGCAATGTCTGCATTCCTTTTTTGTTAAATGCTCATTTATATAAACATCTGTACCCCTGAGTACCCCAGAACATTTTTGTTTTTCCTGTTGTTAAAACGAATTATTGTAACAGGTTTGTCATTTTTATTTTCCGGGTTAAAGGATGGCATGACTTAATGTCTGTGTTGGATATTGATATGCATCTACTGTGGAAGAAAGCAGTCACCTGTTGCTCAACAGAGTTCATATCTGGTTCAGTAAGCTCCCTAAAAATCAAGGGATATCTTTAGGTCTTCGATTTCCTCATTCTTTTTGGGTGGCATTTTTAGCATTCACTCTGTACAATATTCATCCATACACTTGGTCTTGAGTTTAAATCAAATATCTGTCAATTTAGAATCCCTCACAAAACACAATCCAGCATTCAACTCTGAACCTCAGAACCCCGAGCTCCCACAAACACTCTGGGACCTGCACCAGACTGTACAGCAGTGGTCTGCTCAGTACCTTATTCAGCATTGACACTTTAACCAGACTAAATAAGCTCTTTTTTAGACTACAGTCATTATATCTGCAGTTTACTTCACTGGTTTGCAGTCTATCTGCCATGTGCCTTGTGCTGCATATCTTTCTTTTTACATTACCTATATATTTGTATAGTTGTCCTTTATATTTTATTATCTGTATTTAATGTTCTACTGTTAGTGTCTGAGAGTAATGCAGTTTCAATTTTCTGTATGTATGTACTGTACATGTGGAAGAATTGACAATAAAGCAGACTTGACTTGACTTACTGAAATAAAATTAACTTTTCCATGACATTCTAATTTACTGAGATGCACCTGTATGCCTGATGCGCCAAATCCTAACTGATGTTGATCCAGTCTTGCTTAATCACAATTTGTGGGCTTCTGCTTGTCCACTCACCTTGAGGACTGACCACAGGTTCTCTATGGGATTGAGATCCGGAGAGTTGCCTGGCCATGGATCCAGAATTTTCATGAAATTATCTTCAAATAATTTCTTTATCACTCATGCTTTGTGACATTGTGCTCCATCATGCTAGAAAATGCATGGATCATCACCAAATTGCTCATGAATCATTGGAAGTCCACTACCTTGGTAGAAAAGCAACACCACACATGGATGGTCTCAGGATGCTTCACTGCTGGCACTACACAGGACTCATGGTACATTACATTACATTACGTCATTTAGCAGATGCTTTTATCCAAAGTGACTTACAAATGAGGACAATGGAAGCAATCAAAAACAACAAAAAGAGCAATGATATACAAGTGCTATAACAAGTCTCAGTTAGCTAAAACACAGTACACGTAGCAAGAGCTTTTAAATAATATAATAAATAAAAAGAAAACAGAGAGAATAGAAAAAGAATAGCGCAAACTAGTGTTAGAGGTCTTGTGTGTGTATATATATATATATATATATATATATATGGTAGTGTTCAGATTTTCTTCTCCGAACAATCAATTTTCCAGATGTCCCAAACATTCGGAATGGAGCTTCATCAGAGAAAATACCTTTGCACCAGTCTTCTGCTGTCCGATCCTTGTGCTTCCTGGAAAATTTCAGTCTGTCCTTGATGTTTTTCTTGGAGAAAAGTTGCTTCTTTGCTGCCCTTCTTGACACAAGGCCATTGTCCAAAATTCTTGGCCTCACTGTGCATGCAGATGCTCTCACACCAACCTGCTGCCATTATTGAGCAAGCTCTGCACAACTGGTGACACGATTCTGTAACTGACTCCTCAGGAGGAGAGAGTCCTGGTGCATGACACTCTGGGACGTCCTGAGGACTTCTTCACTGCAGTCCAACCTCTCCTTTGAGAAAATTTTGTGTAAATTAAATTTTTTGGCCAATTAAGCTTTTATCAATTATAATGCATCTGATCACTCTACACAATAATGTAGAAATAATGTGAATGAACACCACAACAGCTTAAGCAGCAAATTGTGTGTTTTGCAAAATTTGCTGTTTTAAGCTGTTGTGCTGTCTAGCAACTTTTGGCTGACTGTACAGCCGCTTCATTGTTTGGGGTTTTGCCACAGCTGCTCTGTTCAGCTATTGAATGTGAATCTTTCCTTCTCCAGCGATTGTTTGGGTGGATAATATCCCTATATCTTAGTTGTGTACAGGTTTTGTTTCAGAAAGTTTAGAGTCTTTATTTTGTGTTGTAGTTTTCTTTTGTGATTTTTCTATTCATCTTTCAAAATAGTTTGTTTTCTGTGTATGCATTTTTATTTTGGTTGTAGTTTTGTCAACCTTTTTGTACTGATTCAGTTTGTTCTTTTTGTATTGTATGTGAGTTTGTATTGAGTTTTAGCTTATATTCACTTTCAGTGTTGGGAAAAGTTTCTTTTTTAAAAGAAATACATTACAATATTGAGTTATTTACTAAAAAAGTAATTAATTACATTACTTAGTTACTTTTTTATGGGAAGTAATGCGTTACATTACTTTTGCATTACTTTTGGTTAGTTTTTAAATATGAGCAGGCTTGATTGTTTTTAATATAATAAGTTGTATTTATAGCAAATGTAAAAGCCAGATGAATTATAAGAGCTGAATAAATCTCAGGATGAAGGAAAAGTAAATTCACGTCTGTACACTACAGAAGAGGGTTCAACACTCTTCAGAGGAAGAAGAAAAAACAGGCACAATTGTAAGTTTATCTAAAGTCATTTTTGCTTATTAGTATGGTTGAACTGGATCATCAAAGGTCAGCAGCAAAGAAACTGGTTAATAAAATGGGATCAGATACATTTCTGTTAACATATTATTACAGGTTTGCATCATATTCTGAATTTGCAGTTCTCTGATTTAATTCATTTTGATAAACTTTTTTTTTTTTGATGAATTAATGCACATTTAGTCTAGAACTACATTATGTTCACACAGTACACACAACGCCTCTGTGCTTCCAAATTCTCCTATTATGGGGACAGGATACTTGTCAGTCAATAAATGGGAAAAAGTATCTGGCATTACTTTTTTGAAAAAGTAAATATATTATATTTTTATATATCTGATTATTTAATTTGCATTAATGGAATGCATTACCCCCCAACACTGTTCTTTTTTTTAATTGGTTGGATTACTTTTGTTGTTACTCTGCCTGATTTAGTTTTTATTTTTTCGTGTCTCAATTTGAGCATCTTTTAGATTTTGTGGAATCTTGTATTGTTGATTTAGCCATCTTTAGTTTCTTTAGCTGTGATTCGATATTTTGAGTTAATGTGTATTGTTTAAGAATTGTGTAGGTTGTGATCTAGGACAATTTGTATTAATCTGTGTGTGTCTGTGCGTGCTTGAGTTGTTTTCTTTAGGAGCTGCTTGCCTTTATTGACCAGGGTTGATTACTTCCCCTTTAGATGGTGGTGCTGTTTCTTCATTATGCACTGGGGTCTTTATTTTGGTATGTGAGTGTGTTATGTAGATCAAGAGCCCCATTTGGAGAGTCTCCCCTGTAATTTAGGCCACAGTTCCATGACATTTTTAATGACTAATGATTGTGTAAGCCTTTCTGAGAGATTCTGTTTCTATTTTATTGATTTTATGCTACAGTACTTAAATAAAAGATATGTGTTTAATACCTGTCTCCACGTTTTGCTTGTCACGGGGTAGGATAATCCAATAGGGCCACCCCAGGCCTAAGCCACACCATAAAATAGTTTTAATACAACTGATTTATATTGAGTTAATTATAACACTTTAATTTTACAGAGAGCAAAGAACATTTACATTATCAAAGAACATTTTCATTCAGTCTAGCCAGAGTTCGGGCACTTTCAAAAAACTTCCATTATAATCACTGAAGCGGTTTACACTGTGAAATGAAAATCTCACTTGCATTCATCACAGCTGCACTTTGTGGTTTCTGATGGAAGATAATTCAGTCAGCGAGCAAGTGAAGAAAATACTGTGTTTCAGTGATGACACATCTGAATACCTCTGGTTGCCCATTGTATTCATGAGCTCAACAGAAACGTGTGTGATTGATTATAATGCAGCGCTGTACAAACGCGTTTGTCTCCGGCTCGGCGCCAGCCAGCGATCGCAGATTTGAATTGAATTTTATTTTGCAGCACTGAATGATCTAAGCACACTGGTATGACTGTATCAAAGCATTTTCATTCACACCAAGGCCATGTTTTAGCCTGTATATAAAATAAAACTTAATGCGGAATGAGGTTGCTGTTTATGGGTCAGATCCTCTCAGCATGAAGCAAATGAAAAATGTTTTGTCTTCAGATGAACAGATTAAATAAAATTATACAGTTCCAGGTGATTATAAATCTGTTTGGTGCATCAGAGCATTTCCTCTTTAATGTGACCATGCAATGCAACCATCCAAGACTAGTATATTTACCTACTAAAAACAACTCCTATATTATCATGATATACCAAAATGTATTTGTATTGTTCTCAGGAATAATAATAAAAAAAAAAAAAAAAGCAAAAAAAAAAACACTTCTGCTGTATATAGATATATATTTAAAGTACATTATGGGTTAAACCATTGATTTGTGTGCTCTGTTGTTTAGTAATCTGTAGGTTTTATCATTTTAGAGAACAGTGATGAAGCTGAAAAGAGTTACGCATCACATACAATAAAATGTTCTTGATAATGATACAACAATTTCAAATATACTTCATTTTGATTTGTTCTAGAAATGAAGAAATGTTTCTTTTATGCTGTCAAAAATACACAAATTCAATTAAATAAAAAGAATATAAATGGAAATGATAAATAAAATCAGACCAATTTCACTCTATCATGTTAATTTATTAGTAGTAAATTAATCGCATATTTTACAAATCCACAAGTCCTACCTTCACTTGATTACAAGGCACAAGAACTATTTTGATTTCTTCAATGATTCATTCGCTAACGGCAGTAACTGAAAGGTTTTTACATCCTTTGGATTCGCATGTACAATGGGACCGGAAAAAGATTTTAATAAAATGAATGGACACTAGTTTGCTATAACTAAAGTCATCTAGTAGATTAAAAAGCAAGTTTTAAAAAGATTTCCTGTTTGAGGTTCTATGGACGATTTCCTTTCTGTGTTAAAGAGTTGTTTCTGCATACATATAATGAGATTACAAATTATTTTGTAAGTGTATATATATATATATATATATATATATATATATATAAAACACTATAAATGCATTAATGAGTTATTTCACTTCATAAATCATCTCCTCCATTCCGGATGTATGTCACAATATTTCCCACAATACATCAAAATCCTACATTTAGGATAAAAGTAATCAATTTTTAAGACATAACAGTTTATCACTATACCATCACTTGTATTGATTCTAGCCTGTTTAAGACATTAGAGATGGTTTCTGGAATGTTCTGAAATTCATCTGATTGTCCTCTCTCACAGTAATCACTTTAAGGTGTGGTCTATCTAATGAACATGCTCATAACACACTCTCGCACACACACAAACCTCTCACCTTGCACTGTGACACTCAAAGCCCACATTAACCTTAAAGGGCTCTGTATTTAAGACTCCACAAATATCTAGCCAAAGATCACTCATGTTGAGAAAAGCAAATATCCCAATATAGAAAAATATATATATAAAAATACATGGCAACAATGGAGAATGATAAAGCAACCATTTCTAAAAGTGCACATCAAATAAGACCATTGTCACTGACACCTCTCCAGAACAAACTCTCCATATCCACAAAATCCTTCCACAGGTCAACTGAAAGAGTGAAAGAGAGCCAGAGTGAAAGCAAGTGTAGAAAGACATCTTACAGTGAATAGATTTTTTTCTTTCATTTACTTCCACTGCAGTTTGAAACGGGCTCACACACAAGAGGCAGCGTTCAACATCTGAAAACCACCAGTAAAATACAGTGTCTACCTGCTGTATGGTTGGTGCCATAACATTCTCAGGAATTTCAGAACAAAGAAGCCAGGTCGTTTTTATTTCGGTGGATGATAAAAAGTACCATTTCAGGTGACGGTGCAAATTAATTAAATGACTTGACAATTCTCTCCCTGATTTTTACTGTCACTGAGATCAGATGAACAGGGCTCCGAAGCACTTGAGGCACCACTGCATGCTGTTGCTGGGTGGTCTGTCAATGGGGGATAGGACTTTCAGCTGTTCTGTGCTGAGCTCATTGTATGCAAGCCGGTATTCACGATTAAAGGCCTCTGTGGACGAAAAACAAAGCAGAGACAGTTAAAAAGTAAATCTCACAAGGAAATCTTTGGGTCCTGTTTCACCCCAAAATCAAAAACATTAAATTGGATTGACCAGAAGCATTACTTGTATTTAAATGTATTTTCTAAAAATTATTTTTCATTTTCTTTTTCTTTCTTTATTACAATAATGAGAATGACATTTTGGCAATGTCATAAAAACTAATGACATCCCAATGAGAACAAACCTAATGGTCCTAAACATACACTTCATGTTACGTAGTTTTTTTTTTTTTTTTTTTTTTTTTATGCTCTTGACCTGTTTGGTGATATTCACCCTACAGGCATTTAATTACTAATGTAACAACAGGAATTGAAAGCCCTTATATGTAAAATTGGAAAATAGCATTCACTTACCAATATCAATATTCTCCCTTCCTAAGGCAACAAGTGACAGAAACAACATTTCCCTGTAGATACTCCTGGACATGAAGAGAAGAGAGCAATATTACAAAATGAATGCCACTGCTACAACCTCAATTATCCGATAATTAAATTTTTTTTTTAGCATGTTAATGAATATGACAAAGTTATTCCATTCTAATTAACACAACTTTTCCCGTACTACGAAGCCCTGCAGACAAAAAGACAATGTGTCCATTAGATAAGAAATCCCTGAGCACTTTTTATGATTTAACAGAAAAGATGGAACTAAAATTAAGGAAAGAATACAAATACAATACAAACACAAGCAGCTGGCTATCAAATAACATTTCCAGATGTGATTTTCTTCCTTGCTGTGATGTGAGCTCTTGCAATTTAATGGACATCAGTGTCTCTAAAACATATAATAAATCTATAAATGCAAATTCTAAAGCCACACTTTTAGGATAAACAAGTTATTTATCTTACCAAGTTTTGTAAGATAAGTTTTCTCATTGTTCACTTATCTTAAGATTTTCAGAGAAACTCATGCTGCTGAACCAGCTTATAGCAAACACTAAATCAGGCTTTTTGGTTAGGAAAGCAAGCAAGCTCTGTGGTTACAGATGCAACAGAGGCAAATTTGCATGTGCCATATAGTAAACAATGTGATTGCTTGTAAATTATCTAGAGCTTTATGCCTAAACTAGTTATATATATATATATATATATATATATATATATATATATATATATATATATATATATATACAAAATGTTGCATGTCCAACCTCTGGCGTTTAACTTCTGGGCGTTTCTTGATCTCTCTAAGGAGCATGTTGATGGGGCCGTAAACATCGTTCGTCTGAATGCTCCGTACAATGCTGTTCAGCAGAGTCCGAGTCTCCTGGTGGTCAGTGGGGGCTAGAGTGCCCTTTTTTTGCACTGCATGACAATGATACTCACATTCAGTGACATGAAGTAGTCTACTGGCAATCCATTCATGAGGTTTCTCTACATTATTTATTAAGTTTATAAAGATGTGCACATTCTCATTTATTGTTTCTTAAAACATTGCAATACTGAATAAAGAAATACATAAAAATAATTTCAAAGTGCTCCTGCTGTACTCACAGAAAGTCCTCCAAAGCTGATAGAGGGGCTCTGTGGGCTCCTGGTGTAAGTTGACATTGTCCCACAGCAGCTGCACATACACCAGCTTACTGTCCTGAGACAGAGATGTCTGTGGGAGCTACAGGAGAAAAACAGAGAGGGGATCATCATCATTCCAGTTCAGTTCAACCAGCATTTAGCAAACAAGTACCTTGCTAAAATACAATTTAAGGCACACAAATATGAGGCATATTTTCAAAAAGAAGTCAAAAACATTTAAAAGTCTCATTCTGAACTTGTTAGTAAGAGCATCAACAGTGTGAATAAATGTCAAGTACCTGCACTCCATTGTTGCAGTGTTCAGATGTGAGAATGAGTCCAGGCAGAACACTTGGCAGGTCTAAACGGCGAAAATACCACACCAGATTCCAGAAGATGATGGGGTGCTGACTGAGAAACTTATGAGTATAGATTACCTGAGAGATAATGAATATGGATGAATTCGAGGCCATACATACATAAAGCCAAAACCACCATACAAGGCAATAGTTGTTTGCCTTCTGCACATCTTAATGATACATACTTAACACAACTAGAGACCAACACAATTAAAGGATTCACAGGGTTATTTGCCTGAGACTCAAAACAGGAAAGGGCAACAGGGAAGTATTTGATGAATATCACCTATATCTATTGAAAGGTTGTAGTAAAGTCAAGCTTGAATACCTGATCCCCCTCATTCTCTAACAGTGATTCCAACTCTTTGCGAAGGACCAGTGGACCAAGATACGGCACAGAAACTGGTTTTGGGTTTGGCCGCTTTTGACTCAGGGTGTCCTGGAACATCAAAATACAGAATGAATCAATAGTGAGCAATAAGTATAATTCATAAAGCTCACAGAATATTAAAACGGGACATTTCTCACTCACCGCCACCTCTTGTAGGCTGTTGGGCAGGCTGATAGTGGAAATGCCATGATTGGGTCTGTGGGATGAGTCCAAACTCTGCAGCGGGCCTCCCACGCTGTTGCTCCGAGTTAAAGTGTTGCGTCTCTCCATTAGACCCAGGGGGTCCGAATGTGCTGGCTCTGGTACAAGGCTATAGTGCAAAGTCAGAAATCATAATGTGATCTGAGATTCATGACACAAACATAAGTTTTGCCCAAAACATTCGCATTTGATCTACTAATTTAAAAATATTTAAGTAATATAATAATAATAAATATTATATCACTTACATACAGATCTCAAAAATCAAGACTTCTGTATTTACGCATACATAGGGTTGCCACCTTCAGCGAGCCAAAATACCCACATTCTTTAAAGTATTTTCTTTTATGTTCAACAGAACAAAGACATTATAACTGGTTTAGAACAACTTTTGGGATTGTAAATTATGACTTAATTTTCATTTTTGGGAGAAATATCGCTTTAAGTCCGTGAGCAAATACTTCTCTGCAAACTGCATGTTCATCATTAGTTACTGGACAGACCCACTGATAACTTTCCCATTCAGCTGTACATCTGGAGAGTCTTGTGTTCAAAGGGCAGACGTGAGCTCCTTGATGTTTTAAACTGTGCAGGTTTAGCGCATATGGTGCACATGTGATAGGGCTTTAATGGCACCAGTTATAATCGACTCCATCGCTATGGAAACAAAGGCGCTAAGATAAGCTTCTTTAACTTCTTATGAAATTTATTTAATTATTATTGCTATTAGCATTACAAACGGTGCAAAATAATTATTTGTTGATTCAGCTTTTTGGCCTTTGTAAAATACGGGACAAATCGCGTTTGATTTGATTATGGACGCATAATTTTACATTTAAATATGGGACGATTCCATATTTTAAGGGAAGCGTGGCAACCCTATGCATAGACCACATAAAAGTTGTTTTGTTACATTTCAAGAATATGCTCACATACATCTTTGGGGTTCCAGTTTGAATGACAGGCATCTCAACAGGACCCTTGCTGTCTTCAGGAGATTCTGGGAAGTTCATGAGGCCTGGAGGGTCACTAGAACAACCCTCTTTCACTTCAGAAGAGCCGGAGGTGGCTGGATGTGTGCTGGAGCTGTTGATACTGTCTCCTGATGTGCTTGTCTTTAAGTAGAAGCTGTAAACCAAAAATACACAGCAGGAGTTTATTGTAATTATTACTCTCTATTAATCAAAACAGCATTTGTTTTTGTGGTGCAAAACACTGAACAAACACAGTTGAGTTTAATTTCCTAGTTGCATGGATAATGTGTTATTATAATATATGTATAGTATAATATTTATAAATATAAAAAAATGAATTTTTTAAAATATTTTTCTTCAACACAATAAAAGCAAGTAAAAGTGGTTTAGTAACTCACCCCGGTGTAGAGCGCAGGTCGCGGAACTCAACATGGAGTAGAGGGAGAAAAGTGATTTGACAGAAAGGACAAGTGCAGTTGAGATTGGAGTCATCAGCTGTCCAGCCAGCCATGATCTCCTCGTCATACACCAGAGCTTCACAAGACCGACATTGAGAACAGCTGGACATTAGAACCTGCCAAAAAGAAACATGAAGTTCTACTTTACTACTTAAATCTACTTAAAGTGATACTGTATTTAAGCATCAGTAGAGGGCAATGCTCTAACCTCTAAAGCACAATTCTGGTAAATGCTAGAGGTGCTGGCATGATGAGAGGAACTATGTTCAGACCTCTCTGAGTCTGCACCTCTCTTTGAGCGGCCTGGAGTCAAAGCTGTAAAGAATGCCAAAATTAAATAAAAACATTTTCAAACAAAAGAACATGGTTTACAGACTATTAACCTTGCACTAACAACACATTATCTTCAAATTAGAAACAAAATGACTGATGAAACAAATCTTTGTTGGCTTCATGCTGATACATGTGTTTTGGAGTGGATATTCAACATGACATGCATGAATGAGTCTTACGTGTTGACAGCTGTGCTCGGCTGGTATCGCTGCTTTCACTGCTGCTTCCCAGGCTGGTGTTGCTGTGTGTGAGCCCGTTTGAGGCCAGGCTGGGCATCAGGCCTCTGGGTAAAGTGTTCTCTGTTGCTCCTTCTGCAGACAACAACTGCTCTTCTAGCCTAGCAGGGAAACTGTCTTGGAGCTGTGAGCTTTCCTCCTGAATCACAGACATTCAAAATAAAGTCCAGACTAAACATTGTCCAAAGATTTACCATGAGGAAAAACTGGAAAGCTTAAGAGATTAGCTTCGGTACTAAACACACATGGGGAGTTTTGGTACTGATGATACTTCATGAGATGAACTAGTGGATATTTTTTAGTTTCTTAAACCAAATTGAGGTCTATAGGGACACTCAGGGGCAAGAGGATGCTAGGACACATGAAGATTAAATCAGGGTATAAATTTCCTTTTATTTTTAAAATTTTAATGGAAAATCCTGCATTGTAAGTGTTCCTCATGAAACACTTTAAAGTTAAAAATAAATAAATAAATGGAAATTCATTCACCCTTTAAAAGCTAATGCTCTCAACAAACTTTAGGTAGGTATTGGCGTATTTTATACTACGTTATATCCCCAGCTTTCATTCATAACAATGCACACACTTGGAACATATTTTTAACATAATCACCATCAAGGGTTTAACAAGAATATTAGTAAAGTGGAAGATTGTTACTAAATCTGTTTGTTGACTCAGAATTTGGTTTGTGTGCATCATGATCTCCCATCATGAAGATGGTCAAGAAAACCTATCTGGATTTCCTAATAACTTTATTTCTTACAGTCTCTCACCTCATCATCCGAGTAGGAGTAGGCTGAGGCCACTGCATCCCACATTTTGCTGGCCACATTGGCTGCTTGCTTCATGCCTGACTTGAGCATATCTACTTTAGGCCCTAACAGCAGAGAGTCCATCTTGATGCCTGATATGGAGTTGATGACGGATCCCAGTGAACTGCTCTGTGATGACTTTACAAGCGCAGTCAGCGATGATGACCTTTGACCTGCAGAGCCTGGTGTCTTGGGGGATTTGACTGCAAATGTCTTAGAGCGTGTGACAGCGGGGCTACGCTTCGGAGTCTCTATTAAACTAGCAGGTTTGACTGGACCGATCGGAAGGCTCGATCTTCTTTCCAAAGACTGCTTTATTTCAGGAGAGTCTGGACAGTTAACTGATGTGTGGTTTGATCCCTGCTGCAACTCCATGCTGGAAGATTTACTATTCAAGGGGCTCTGGAGGCTCATGTACATCTCAATCTCATCTGCAAGATTTCTTGACACCATAGGTGGAAAGGGCCGTGTGGACTCCTGGCTCTGAATGGAGGTTGCATCCTCAGTTTCTGATGCAAAGAGTGAAAGAGGATCTGCCCCCACCTCAACATCCTCCCTTTCCACAGTTTTAGAGGAGGAAGAACCACTGCTTATGCTTCGGCTAACAACTTCGCTCCCTTGGGGTGTGTCTACTGAATCTTTCTGCTCTCTAATTTTACCCACTTTCTCTTCCGCAGAACTGAAAGATTTGTGTTCCTTCTGCTTATCTTCATGTTCCTGCTGGAGGGCCGAACTCGTTGTAGACTCCATCTTACACTCTTTAAAGGGAGTGATGGTTGTAAATGGAGGAGGCGTCAGACTGCCGGAGAATGCAGATGCAAGGATTTTTGCATCTGCACCCATGTGATCAGCACTGAGCTCCAGACTGCCCTTCTTTTGTAGCATGCCAGCTTTGCTCTCTGCGCTGAAACTGCAGCTGCGCTCCACAAAGGCTTTTATCCTCTGTTGCTGTCCAGCCTGTAAAAGTTGTGAAACTGTGATTACAGAGTCATCTTCCACAGGCAGGGCCAGATCTTCACTCTTCTTACGGGGAATGAAGAGCTTAGCTGTACATACACCTGCTGGAGACATTTAAGACAACAAAAACAATGTTACTTACTTTATAAAGCTCTAAATAAATATTAGATTTTGCATGTCTAAAAGGAAACAAAACTAAACAAAACAACAACAAAATAACAATGTTAAAGTTCTAAGTAAGTTAAGGTTTCTGTTCTGTGAAAATAAAATGTAGGGAAAATAATTTGTACTTAGTCTTTTTGTTAATCAGAGTAAATTTTCAGTGACTGACTGACCAGTTTCTCCACTGTCTGCAGTGCTGTCAATGTGGACCGGGATCTCAGTAGACAGTTTAACAATGCTGGCTACAGAAGGTGCTATCTCAGCAGGGCTGGAGGGCTCCGTCACAGCTACAACACTGTCTACAGAACTAGCAACATCATCCCCTTTAAAGATACAAAAAGATGAAACTATCCTAAATAAATTATTTTGATAACAGTGTATAATAGACAATACAGGGCTGTAAAAAAAAATAAAACATTAATGTATGTGTCTGAAGATGTTTAAAGATTATATTATTGGTTTCATTCTGTTTCAGTGATTTAATTATCATAGAACCTCAACAAGAATAAAATATCACCCACAAAACAATGCAATTTGTAATTTGAGTGAAATGGCATTGAAGTAGTACTGTGGCAAAGACATTTTTGAAGTATCAAGTCTATAACATGTGGGACAATTGTTGTATTATTTAGTTATTGCAAATTTGTATTAACATCTATGCATTTCATCTGCATTTTAAAGCTACAATAAGTACAACAATCCAATACAGTACCACTTTGGATCTTGGTTGCTTTGCTACTGCTAGTGTGGTTGGTGAAGAGAGGTGGAGAGGTTATAGGTTCATCAGTAAGGTCCTGGGCCAGCTCGTTCTTAGATCCATAACCCTGATCAGACTGACCAGCTTATGAAATCATAAATACAAAACATGTTCAGTAAACAATATATAACAGAAACTTAAATAAAATTATATTTAATGTCACATCTACAGTACCTGTACTATAGTGACTGTCAATCGCGTCCTCAGCTATAAGGCTGTGAGGGAAAAGCATGTGTTCCTCTACAATAGGCTCATTTGAGCTGTCTATACTGCCACGACTCAGTCTGTCTCCATCAGCACCTGCTGCTGGACCCGCTGAAAGCTCTACAGAAAAACACAAACATTTTCACAAATTAATTTCATAATGGTAAGAACTGAAGATCAAACTAAATATCAGTACTTGTTTATGTTATTGAATATTTGCTATCACACATGTCTAAATAAAACTGGTCCTACATTTTTAATACCTGTTTTACATTTTTAATTTGAAAGTTGCATTTTCTAAATAATTAATGTAAATTTAAACCACTTGCTGGAGGTTATAATGTGCTCCAAGCCAGCATTTGCCAGGCTACAGGTGCTCAGGTCTGCCAAAACACCTACTGGCCTGTTGCTCAATTAAATGTTAATTGTAGTGCAGTTTTGTGAATTTTAGCCTGTATGTTCAATGTAGGCAAACTATTTGTTTTTCCATAGCAATTTTTTCAATTGCATGACATTTTCAATTTTCATGAAACTACATCATACAATTACTTGTTTTTTTATATATATAAATGCTTGGCGATGATACTTTTCTATTTAAGCATGACAATAACCTTTTGCACAAATCAGGTCTCCAAAACAAATATACCTATTTTACAGAGTTGAACCAAGCCCCGGCACGGGGACCACATCAAGATACTGTACACATACCCAGACTGTGATTGACCAAATTAAAATCTGCTTTGGTCTCATGAAAGAGTAGTTGCAGTGAAAGTGCATTGCAGTAGCTAGTAAAAGTGTTGGCATGCCATTTATGAACATTAGACCTAAAATTATAAAGTAATATCAGTCTAGTTACTTACCATTCCACTTTTTTACTTCCCATTCCCATTTGTAATGCATAATTTAATGTAAATGCATTCCCGTCTGACCAGAAGCGGGGATAAAGTGTCCAATCAAAAGCAGTCAACCACCAAACTGCATCCTGTATCTAAGGACCAATATGTATAAAACATTTCAAATGCATGAGCATAGGAAGGAAGCAACTCAAACCTGTGGTTATCAGAGAAGGTCCTCCTTTAAGTGCTGTTCTACGCAAAGCCTGCTTAAACTGCACCACTCCTCGCACCAGGTTCCGCATTTTGGTCCACATGAAGAGTCCGCTACGGTTACGACTTGGCCAAGGACTTTCAAGTACAGCCTGGACAAAGCACAGCCATTTACAGGTCAGCAGTAACCATGACAATATTTTTCATAATGATAACACACTGACATTTGTAATGGTCCTGAATTTGTAATTCAATGGATATGTCAGGTCATTATTATTTTAATAGTGCTTGGTAACAATGAGATTGTTTCAAAGCAGCTTCACAGTATTAAACATGAAAGTAACAGAATCAGTAGTTGTATTTTCATTACCCTTCAAATTGCGCAAATTGAAATTGCGAACAGTAATGGAAATGCGACAATTTCGTAAAAATGGCCATATATTGCAAAAACTTTATGCTCACATGAGATAGTTTTTCAGGCAATGCGAAAAAGGAATTAATCGCAAAACTGCAGTGGAAACTGCTTTTTGTATTTACAGGTCACATGTTGTATGTAAAAAGTAATTTGATCATCTTCAATATACTATAACCTCAAAGAAACCGCTCTCCAGTAGCCTATAAGGGGCTCTCTGTGCTGTTTCTCTAAAGATACATGCATATGCCTCCTTTGAATCAATATAACCTAAATCAGTTTCCATGACTTATCACGAGAGGCAAAATGTTACATTTTAGTCGCATAACATTTGTTAATGGAAACACTGTCATTTTTGCAATACTTTTTAATCGACATTTATAAAATATCGCCAAAGTTTTGTGCAAATCTGTAATTGAAACGCACTGTGATGCAAACATATAAATACAATAGAAAGACGAAAGCATAGGAAGACAATAGCATCATTATACATGTAAGTACAGTGCTGCGGTTCTGTTCAGTTCAATAAATGTGTAAATCTTATGAACAAATATCAGTTATGAACAAATTCAAACTATGTGTAAAGCAGAAGACAATAGTGACTGCTAAACTCTTGAGTGGAATAATCTCATCTGTCAGTAAAGAGCTTTGTTTTAAATACATCATTGAAGTTTGTGGTCTACAGGTCAATTAACAATAATAACAAAGTTATGGAATTTGAATTGCTCTCAAAACACGTATGAATTAATTTGACAAGGATCATGTCAAAATTGATAAGCGGCAATCTATCCGCAAGACTTTGGAGTATTCATACCAAACTTAATATGTATAATGACAAGCATGACCTGTGGATATGCTTATGACTTCTGAATAGTGGACTTTGGTCTCAATGATCAAAAATCATGAGACTCCTTAGATTAAGTGCAGCATTTGAATTGAATGGTGCATTTTTTTTAATGATCCAAAATAATGTCTCCCTTTTTGGGTGTCTGTCATTTTGAACTTGGTATTTTGTATTATCACAAAAGTCTGTATGTGTCATTGACACCATGCCTTTTCAAAAAATGCTAAAAGCTATTGATTTCTTTAGCCTATTGTCATGAGACTGATTTTAATAGATTGCCTGGCCTGGGTCATGTCGTTAACATCAATACCAAATGCAAGAGGCAATTAAGTGTCCAAGAACAACAGTGGCAAAAGTAGAAGCTAAGTATGGCAGGGAGCACCAGACCAACTGCAGTATCTAGTAATTTATACAATTTAAGTTGAAATGGCTGAAAATCATAAACACAACCACTAGTAATATGACTTAATGGTTTATCACATTTGACTAATAGTTGGCAGCTTGGCTGTAATGTGTTGTGGTCAGTGTGAGGTGATAATGACACACAGTTAAGGTCAAAAGTTCCCCATAGCAGAATCTACAAAATGTTAATTATTTTACCAAAATAAGATGGATCATACAAAAAAAGCATGCTATTGTTTATTTAATGCTGACCTGAATAATAGATTTCACATAAAATACATTTACATATAGTCCACAAGATAAAATAATAGTATAATTTATAGAAATGACCTGTTCAAAAAATTATTAATACTGTGTTGTTACCTGAATGATCAGCTTTTTTTTATTTTTTTGTGATCGTTTTTCCTGAGTCCTTTGTTTGTCTGAACAGTTCAACTGCCTGCTGTTCTTCAGAAAAATCCTTCAGGTCCCACAAATTCTTTAGCTTTTTTGTGTATTTGAACCCTTTCCAACAATGACTATGGTTTTGAGATGCATATTTTCACACTGAGGACAACTGAGGGACTCATATGCAACTACTATAGAAGTTTCAAGCACTCAATGATGCTCCAGAAGGAAAAACGATGCATTAAGAGCCAGGGTGTGAAAACTTGGAAGATCATTGTTGTCTTAACATAGACCACCATTTTGGTCTGTATACACTAAACCGTTGCTGAGATGCATGTTCATTCTGGCATGCTCTTTGCCATATTTGCTTGTGCCTTATTTGATTATGGTCTGACTAATAAACTTGAACTAAATAAACTTTACAGTTTAAAAGTTCTTAGCATAAACGTGAGTGCAGCTCTGAGCTATTGGTGGCACTAGTGGGTTTGAGTAAAAGACTTCAGTTTCACTGAGGGACTATCACTCTATCTGTCTGTCAGATTTCAACTATTTGAAAATCTGGAATACGAGGTTGCAAAAAAATTTTTTTTGATATATTTACTATAGGAAATTTGCAAAATATCTTCATGGAACATAGTCTTCATTTCCTAATTATTTTTTGGCAAAAAATAAAAATCAATAATTTTGACCCACACAATATATTGTTGGCTATTGCTACAAATATACCTGTGCTACTTTTGACTGGTTTTGTGCTCCAGGGTCACAAATAAGACCATGCTGCTTTGCAATATAAATATGTAAAGGAACAGTGGTCTTCACAGGTCTGAATTGCATTGCTGTGTTGTGCAGTGCTTTTGTGTATGTTATTGTGTAAGGGAGTGTTCATCACCTTGTTGTAGTATCCGTAAGTAATAGCATTTGGTACAACACCAGCCTTTTTCATCTCCATTAAGACACGCACGGCCATGACAGGCATCTCCCACAGACCACACAACTGCATCACCACACGGTAACACACCTGTTAAACACAACGGTTGTGCTGTAGGGTCACACCAAGGTCTACAGACAGTCATTTCTTACACACACAAGTACATGAATACATGAATGAATATACAAGTCACACAAGGCAATTTAAGTGTAATTTCCTGAAAGAAAAAGTGTATAGTTTCAGATCCCTATAATCCCATTTAAGCTTGGTATTAACAATGTGTCAAGATCTGAACACAAATAGACAGTGCTAAATGCATAAAATGCTAAATACATCCATTCTAAATAGAAAGTTTGAGATGTATTGTAATCTGATCACTCAAACCATCTTTATTGGTGGTCAGGGATGCATATGTGTTTAATTAATGAAACATTATAAACAAATTCAGACCATCTAAGGTTTAGGGCACTTGCATAAATAATCCTATATATATATTTATTTAGCTTACATTTGCTTAATTATAATTATATACAAATATTTTAGCTGCCTATATTTTATAGTGTTGCAGTCAAGTGAATTGCAACTAACAATCAATAAGAGATCTAAATCCCTGCAAGATATTTTCAATAATAATACATAAATAAATGCTGCAATAATAATAATAATAAAATACACTACAAAATTGATGTTATCTACACACCTCATCAAGCACCTCCACCTCAGAGCTCCTCATCTTGAGCAGAAGATTGAAGGCCTGCTGCATGGTGCGGGATTTGGATTGGGCAGTACGCATGCTGGCAGGAAGACAGATGAACCACAGACTGTAGCAGTGACTAAACAGACACTTTGCCCACTGGGGAGGATTGGAATAGAAACGCTTTGCCAGCTTGTAGGCCATTTTGATTTCCTGTGTGGAACAAAAAAGTACTGCTTCAGGTTCTGAGACCACAAAAGGGTATTGAAGGGTATTTTCTGTTAAACTGCTTTCAGGTGCAAGAAACAGTTTTGTCTATATTATTAAATCAAACCTATTTTGATTGAAACTCGACAGCTGCAGTTACCATCCACTTTCAGAACAGCCTGTACATACTATAAAGAAATTACCTTAGTGTTGCTGTCAGGACTCTGGTTTGATCTCTCGATGTGTTTTTTTTTTCATTTTGCTTTGTTTCTGTCTATTTCATGTGCTATTATCGCTCATCTTTGTTTCTTCTTATATCTTAATTTCTCCGCTATATTTATCCTTCTGTGACAGTGGTTACATTTTTACTCTGTGCTGCACAGTTCTATACGGTATTTTAGAGTTTTAAACCTTTATCAGGTGTAGTGTTTTTATATCATTGAATCATGTCACATAATCATGTTTACTTTACATCAAAACATTAAAAGTGGTAGCATGTTCAAAACATGGATTTATATGCTAAAATGTCTTTATTGTCACATTGTCACAAATTCCAATGCTAGAAATATACACTGAAAAAATGAGTTAATGCAGCATAGTTTTAAAACTTTTATTTGTAAAATGAATGGGGTCACAATAGTGACAAAGTAAATGTGTTTAGAAAACTAGGCCTGGCCTAAAACACAATTTTTTACATTTACAGTAATGACCTTTTTGATTATTTAATTTATTTTATAGCATAATAGACTCCTCTTTAAATGTATAAGAATCTAAAATACAGTGTATTGTTGTACAGAATAAAGTAAGCACACTTCAATCACTGCTGTCGCTGTAACAGAAGTTACATTAATTAACTGTTATAATGCTATATTATTATCGTTAGTAATGTTATCAGTTATTTATTTTATTTCATCTTCATTCACAAGTGAAAATGTCACAATTTCTGATTTTTTGTGCAACAGTGCCAATGGTTAGAGCTGAAGATACTTAATTTATATCATTTTACATGGGCCGGGGTTGGGCTTGCACTCCAGTTTGCGAGGTAAATGAGTGGTCATGTGATGCGTTTCGATTAGCGCGAGAAAGATGCGAAAATTTATGCTGAGTAGGTGAACAGAGAGGCTTGCCTCTGGCGATTACATTTTGGTCACACCAGCAACTAAAGCAAAGTCGGAGGTGTGAAAAAGTTTTGACCATGTTTACGATGAGAATAATGAGATCAGTGAGCGCAGGAACGCACTGAAGCCATCTACAGTGGATTCAATTTTCCTCTACAAAAACATGTAGACATAGCATAATCTTGGTGAGTAAAAGTTTTTCAAATTATAACTAAATATTAATTGAGTTTTAAATGCATAATGTAGACGGAGTATATAGGCTAATGTTGGCATTATTCTTTGATTAAATTTCAGCTGCTAGTGGCGAAGCAAATCCGGCAGAGCCTTTATCTTAATTTCGTTATTGCCAAATATCCATCTTTTTTTTGAATTTATCTTAATTTAACTGGTTAAGAAAGATTCGTTTTTATTAGAGCTTTGGCCTATTTATAGGCTAAATGAGACTGTGCCTATTAAGAGTGCTGAGATGTTACAGAGGACTTATTTTATTTTCTTTGTTCCAAAGTGGCCTTGTCTACATTAGTCATGAATAAATTATGTTAAAACATGTATAAATGACTCATTCTTGACAAAAGGCAAAAGAGCTGTGTGCGTGTGCACATTTGAATAATGTCGGGCTGTAAACGGGTTCGGGCTTTTAAAAAGCTTTCAATCAAAATGTACTTGTTGGGCTCGGGTCCTGTCGGGCCTAACTTTTAAGGCCCGATTACAGCTATACCAATGGTCCCCTTTGCGTGACCTGATGGTGATTTCAAGAATGAGTTTCACAAGTGATTGGATGGCATTTATATGCAGCTGTAATGGGCAAACTACCTACTGTAGTTAACATTTATTTATGTTTTTAAATGTAAGCTCTTTATTATAATTGCATATTTTTTAAAAAAATAAATAATGGCGAATTTGAAGTCCAGCAATAAAGAATGGGAATAAATAAAAAAAATATGTGACAGCCTAAAGCTTCTCATGAAATGTTCACAGATATCTAAAAACTTTATTTATATTACATAAATTGTAATAGCAATTGTATACAATTGTAAATTGTAATAGCACCTAAATTGAAAAGAGAATTCCATTAAATGCATATACATTTGTCTTATTTAATTATCTATCTATCTATCTATCTATCTATCTATCTATCTATCTATCTATCTATCTATCTATCTTTACAACTGCTGCTTCAGCAAATGTGTACAATACATTTGTCAATTTCTGTCACCGATGGAGTTTTAGTTCCTTGCTACTGTATCCTTTGGCTTGTATGGTTGAGGACGCTTGACTGATTGCACAGACACTGTTGGAAGAGAGCTGAACAGGATGATGACATCACTGAAACATCAATAAACTGAAATTAATTCTTTTCTTTTGGCAAATTTGACAAACTATTTTCTACAGTGGCCTAGAGAGCTCAACGCCCTGCAACTTCAGAAAACACATGCAAATAGAAAAAGCAAACTGTAAATTCTACTAAGTTCACAGAACTAAAAAAAAATTGTTTGTAACAGATTAGACAAAAACAGTGACATTTTAAAATGTTTTAAGTTTACATAAAATGTAAAATTACATTTCCAGTTGCCTTAAATTATCTCAATGTCATCTTATAAATTGATATTTTTCAACTTATAATTAGGGGGTAATTCACACAAATTTTTCACACTATTTTTCAACTCATATAATGTGGGAAATACACTCAAATTTAGTCTTATGCTGTCCATCCTCAACCTAACCACAGGCTCTACTCTTTACCACAACAGTAACATTACAAAACCAACATAACAGAAAACTTTGTAAATTCTAATATAACACAACATTTAAGTACTAACTTATGTCCCTCTATGTTAATCTTGTGTAAAAACACACAAAACACTTTTTTAACAAAAAATTATTTTCCTTGTGTTTGATGCAAAGCATGCTGGGAACTAGAAAACACAATCATTTTAAGTTCACTTACAACAACAAAATTTTGAGTTTACAGAAATTATTTGAATTAAGTTCAGTGAACTTTCATTATTATTTGAGTGCAATTAATTTAATTTGATTAATTTCACTGTTTGGTTTTACAGTGCACCAGCAAATCAAGAAAACATCTTAATCAGTTTGACAGCAGGTGTTGCAAATGCTCACAACGCAAATAAATAAAGGTTTTCTCAATTTGGAGGTGTTTTTTTTTATTTGCAGTGCATCTCTTTATTTGGTTGTGTTGTGAGAATTTGTAGTGCGTGTTGTCAAATTGATTAGGTTGTTTTCTTAAAGGGGTCATATTTTTCCTTTCTCTTTGGAAAGTTACAAGCTCTTGGTGCATAAAGAAGATCTGTAAAGTTGCAAAGACTAAAGTCTCAAATCAAAAGAGATATTCTTTATCAAAGTTAAGACTCTGCCACGCCCCCCTAAAACGGCTCATCCTAACACACCCCCACATGTCTATGTCACTATGTGGAAATATTTGTGTAATGCTGCCCAAATGTTGAAAAGCAAAGAAAGAAGGCATGGTTTCAGTAAACGCAGTTGAAGCAGACATGTCAGGGACATGCTGTGTGTATCTATTCAAAAGCAAAAGCACTTTATTTGGCCTTCCAAAAGTAGATGCATTTAGGAATCTTTAAGATTACGTACGTAACAGAACAGCAACGCATTTTATGGACAACCGTTTCATGAACCTAGGAGAAGACATAATTCTGTCTTTTCTACTACAATCTGGTGCTTCTGAATTTTGTTATAAGTTTAAGTATTGCTACTGCTACTGAATCTTCAAATGCGGAGTTTTGCGCACTGCACATTGGTGTGTGTGTGTCTGTGTGTGTGCGCGCATGTGTGTGTGTGTGTGAGAGAGAGAGAAAGAGAGATGGTCAAACAGTGGAGTCGGCTGTCTTAACCATCCGTGGCTTGTGTACTGCAAACACATACAAGCTTCATCACTGTGTCTGTCCTGCCACTCTGTGCATCATATGACCCCTTTAATTTAAGTGTTTTTTTTTTCTATTTGCATTGTGTTTCTTTATTTGGTTGTGTTTAGAGCATTTACAGCACAAAAAGTTGTTTTTTTAATTTGCAGGTGTTTCTTTCTGTTTGCAGTGCGTTTTGTTTTTTGGTTATGTTGTGAGCATTTGTAGCGCGTTTTCTCAAATTGATGAAGTTGTTTTCTTAATTTGCAGATGTTTTTTTTTTTTTCAGTGCGTTTTGTTATTTGTTTGTGTTGTGAGCATTTGTAGTGTGTGCATTGTCAAATTGATTAAGTTTTCTTTTTTTTTTAATTTGCAGTTGCTTTTTCTATTTCCAGCACATTGAGCTCTCTCGGCCGCAATAAATTTATTTAAGATGTATGTAACCAAACGGAATGTAAGCCAAACCAAAAAAATATTAAATAAATATTTAAATATTTAAGTTACACAACAAATTACTTTTTTTTAGCATTTCAGGTAGTTACATTGCTGATGTATTTTCAAGTGTTTTTTTTTTTTCTCTAATAAGTTTGCTTTTAGTAAGTTATTTGATGCTAAAAAAAACAGCATGTAGTGTCATGATTGTATATTTGCCATTGGGACTGTGGGAGTTTGAGTGGGACTTTGATAGGGCAGGACCTTTTTCACATTTCCCTCCCATAGAAAAACACTTTAGGGTTAGAAAAACCCTCGCATTTGCATTAGCATTTTTGTAATTCGATGCAAAGGTGATATAATACAAAGTTATGTTTTATAAATGTACATACTTAATAATAAAATAAAAATATCTAAACAAAAAAACTTTTGAGGATTTACATTGCTCAGGACTGTTGAATGTCAACACGGTCTTGTGAAAAGGGTCCATCAGTACTGCACAGTGACAGGCTCCAACTGATGTCATTAGCACAAGATGACTGCAGCCACAACTTCAATATTTTAGCTTCACTTTTCTATAGTAAAAGGAAGTAGATAAGCGTCATCCATCTTTTTATGGTCTATGCAGCATACAGCATATCTTACAAACTGAAATATTAACAGTATCTCCAAAGAGCACTCGACCACAGAAATAGCAACAGTTGTGTTTGGGAAAATGATTCATTAGTTTAAGATTAGATGATCTTTGTTTACCTTTTAACTTCTGCACGCAGAGCAGAGTCATTAAGAGCCTTCTTGACTCAGAGTGCTTGAGTAACTGATGTTATGACCATAGACTGTAAAAAAAACATGGACGTAGTGTCTGTGACGTCACCCATAGGTTTCCGAAGAGAGTTTTTGAAACCAAAAGTGGGCAGAGTGGGCCGTCGCCATCTTGGCAGCGCATCAACGTGCGTCACTCTGGGGTAATCAAAAATAGGCAAAAGGAGCTGGTTTCTGAAGCCACGCCCACCTAGCGCGATGGCGGTTACAGCAGCAGCTATCCACCGGTCACCAAGTGGCCACGCCCTTAATTTTGCAGAACATTAAGGCTTAATATAATTTAAAACAGATGAATAATAAAAAAATTCACCCTCTCACAGATGTCATGAAGGGTAAAATTAGCTATATAGCTATATATGAATTAAAAAAAAAACTGCTGACATGGAGACATTAATCTGGTGGCCAATTAATTTACTACTTACCCTACACACACCCAGTCTATAATTTGGGATCGGTTTAGTCTTTCTGAATGTCTCTTTTGCAATTAATTAGCAATTTATTTATGAATTATTAATTTCTTACCACAAACTTTTTAATGGTAGTGTATCAAAGTACTCTTTTTTATTTTATTTTACATTTCAGGTAGATACATTGCTGATGTATGTTCAAAGGTTGTTTTTTTTTGTAAGTTATTTGATGCTAAAAAAAACTGCATGTAGTGTCATGGTTTTGTATTTGCGATTGGGACTGCGGGAGTTTGGGCGGGACTTTGATACCACGGCCCCAGCTCATAATAGACCTTTTTAACATTTCACTCCCAGAGACACTGCATTAGAAATTTATTTATTTGTTACCCCAAACTCTTTATTGGTAGTGTATCAAAGTTTCCACAAAAATATGAACATTTAACATAGTGAATACTTCTTGAAGTGGTAAAAAAAAAAATGTTCCCCAAAACAGGTGTGACCATTATGGAGCGCTATAAACACATTTCTGTTTTATTCATATGAGAAGACAGAGGGCACGATCGTGCAGAAAATCTAAATATGTTTTAGAGAAGTAAAATAACTTATAAGGTTCCAGGAAATCACTGAAATGCATCCAGTTACCACTATTACATAGAAATACTTTGATTGATCGGGCCAGAACAAACTGAGACTGAAATCCAGAAGAACTATGGCAATGAGACACCTAGAAACCAAGACACTTCAAGAAACCTTCCTGCAAAGCTACCTGAAAAACAATGCGCAAGTGCACCTAGGACAAAAGCTTTTTTTAATGCATAATGTGGTCACACCAAATGTTAATTTAATTTAGTTAAGTTAATAGAAGTTAAATAATAAAATCTATTTATGGCATTATTTTTGACAGCATCCTTTACAGCATTTTACAGTAGCTTTGCAGGTTTCTTGAAGCATTTCGGAGACATTGCCACAGTTCTTCTGGATTTAGTCTGTCTCAGAGTTATTATGTCACACCTTTGCAATGAGTGTTGAATTCTATAGGTGTCAAGTTAAACACAACAGAACATCTTTTAAGACTCTTGTGTAAATGTAATGTGAATCTGTAATGCACGGTATAATCTGGACAAGTCTGGGAATGATAGCATACCAGAATTTCTAGTATGGCATACGATAACTCCTGTAAGAAATTCTTCACCTGTTTGGTTCTCTTGGCTAACAGGGCAGGGCTGCTGGACATACTGGCCCCTGCTGCTCTTGTGCTCAGTGCTGGTCTCAGCTCTTGTGGACGATCAAACAGCTCCAAACGTAAACTAGGGAAATTCTTATAACTGTGGAGAAACAGATGATTTATAATTAGAGGATTTAACTGAACAGAGATGACATAACTGAATCCAATGATGAACTGCCTTTAACTATCATTTTTGCATTATTGACACTGTTTTCCTAATGAATGTTGTTCAGTTGCTTTGACGCAATGTATTTTGTTTAAAGCGCTATATAAATAAAGGTGACTTTGACTTTAGAGGAGTACAGAATAAAATCAGAGTGCTAACATAAAACCTCCAAATTAGTCTGCGGTCAATCAAATGGTAAAGTCTAGTTAATACAGTACAAACAGAAAGACAATACAACAGACATTAGACCTGGGTCATTCCTTCTAAATATTATTTACTTGTCATGATTCTTATTTTTACAGATGTCTTTAACACACACACACACACACACATATATATATTACACATGGCAGTGGTAGACTATGGCAGTACCATTCTGTTTATATGAAAACATGGTGCTCAACTTCTGGTGTTTTTAATATGCTTAAAGATATGTAGAAAAAAAAGAGAGAGATAGAGGGGGGGTGGGGGAGGGGGGTGATTTCGGGAAAGGACCTCAAGCCAGAATTCGAACTCGGGATGCCCATATTTCAACAGTGCTTACATGTTGGTGCACTGCCGACATGGTTATTGCCGCTGACACAGCCCGTTTCTTACCATCACAAATATGTAACCAATCCTGTCAACTTGCTGGGATAGACTTTTCATATTATGTCCACTGGTCATAAGTTTACAAAGTGTTTTTACAGTGTTGAGCAATGTAGCCAATCACATTTCTGTTGTTTTTTGGAATGCAATCGCCAATTAAAGTGTTTAGACAGAATCCATTCACCGCTCAAAATGGCAGATTTTTGTTCAGTGCTGAGTTATACATGTATGTGAATAATCTCATTAAAACAAACATGTAGACGCAATGTAAATATGAGATTAATTGTGCAGTTTTGTAGAGCTTAGAGCTTCACTGATTACAACAGAACGTTGTAGCATTATGCTAAACTAAGATGAATGAGAGCCTTTTAGTGATTTCTAGGGGAGTACTCTTTGTGCACTTTATAGGCTATAATTTCATTCAGAATTTAAAAAAAAAAATTTCCTGGCACATTCACTCTCTAAAAATGGTTTGTTCAATATTGCCACTTGCCATTGTGCAGTGAAAATAGTGAAAGTGGAGCAGGTCCTGGCTGTCGTGATTAAGGATAATCAGGAATTAGCATATTCTTGGTTCCGCATATACTTAATGAGGTCTGTTTTTTATTTTTTATTTTTTTTTTGTATTTACACAGGAAAAAAGCATTTCAATATGTCATTTTGCTTATCAAAGATGAGTTATTAGCTTTATTAGTTATTAAGCATTATAACATGACAAATCTTTATTGACCTTTGCTCTCATACACAATAAATATATGAAAGCATTGTAAGAATATCAAAGGTAAAACTAAATAAATAGGTGCATTGTTGTGTGCATATAAGAGTTAAAGACACTGAATAGGACTATTTAGTCTATGTGCAAAGTATAGTTAAAAATTAAATTTTGTTTACACCATTTTTATATTACATAGATGATATGATGCGAGTAGTTTGGATGTTGTTGTATATATAGGTTTTGCTGGTTAATATGTTCAGGTGGTAAAAGGACTATGATATTTATAGGCATTTTGATTTACATTTTTGCTTTGCAAGCTTCCCATTTTACTGTTCAATTTAGGTATTTAAATTCTCTAGACATTTCAAAAATTCAAACCTGAAATATGAATGTCCTAGTGTTTTTCTCCTATAATAGCAACTCAACACAAAATAGCACATGAAAACAGCCTTGGACTACAGAATAGTCTTCATTACTGTAAGAAACTGAAAAAAGTAAAGTACATGGGGTATATATTTAGGGGAGGGTGGAACTGGATGAATGATAGATAAAGAAGCAGAGAATAGAGAGAGAGGTGCATTATAGTGCAAAAAGTCCTAGTGGTGAGCAAAGTGCTTGGCCAGTATCAAGGCTGGACTGTGAGAAACAGACAGATACTCAAATGAGCCAACAGAAGCATGGAAATAGATTATTCTACCCTTGTGCTAATGGATAAAGATGCTTTAAATGTGAGTAGGGCTGAGGGAGATGTAGGGGCAAGAGAATGGCAGCCAGATAAAGTGGGTGTGGACAATAAAGTTCAATAAACAGGTTTGCCTTGAAAAGGAAAGATCATAGAGGTGTAAATTAAAGGTATTTTTCTTAAGTTAATTAAAGTATTTGTTTCCATTATTTATCTTCTATTCCTATTGTACTAGATTAAATATTTCCCTAACAGGGTGTCAACTTCCCAGGTCTAAGATTTAAGTTGATGTAAATTCAAATGGTTAGTTCAAATCTCCATTTGGAGAATATTTATCTTTGTCTGAGGACTTAAGAAATGGTTGCAAAGCTCAGGGCGATACTTTAGCCAGGTAAGCTCATCATTTGGAGTGCATTCCATATACTCAGCACTAGGGATGGGACGGTATGAAAATTTAATATCACGATTATAGTGACTAAAATTATCACGATTATCAATATTATCACGGTTTTGTTGAAACGAGATGAAAGTGTTCAAAAATAGTTGATGCTCACACTGAAAACATTTCAGCAAGTTTTATATTTAATAATCAACAAACAACTAATAAAACAAGCAACTCTATGCACTTAATTTAAAGAAAGATTAAATTCTGTGGCATTTTCTTCCTTACAATAAAAAGTGTAGAAGCATAGAAAAGGATAGAAAAGTCACTGACTTTCGCCATTCCTTCTCGAAAAAAAACAAAAAAAAAACATTGTGCGCTGCGCTTGCGTCAGACTGTTGCTGGCTGGACGCGATAATCAAACACGGTTTTAATGATAATTCATTTTTAAACGATATTACTAACCTTCAGCACATTTTATCACGGTTATCAATAAAACCGGTTATCGTCCCATCCCTACTCAGCACTGTATGTTTTTGAGTTATGCACGTATGCATTTTTATTCAGACTACTTCTTCAGATTTTCAGATATTTATGCTCAGTAATGAGAGCACTTTTTTGAGACCATCAGTCACTCACTCATCTTAGTGCATGACTAAGCAAAACTATCATTCAGATATGAGCAAGAAGCATGTCAAAATAAACATTATTAGTAAACCCTGCAACCGCTGACTATGAATGGACGTGTGTTACAGCATGGAAACATAAATCATTCTGTGTTTGTTCATTTAGGCCACAGGAGAACTAACAACTTGACTGAGCCTGTTTTTTCTCCACTACAGTCATCTTTTGGTTCCTTTCCACTGTCACCTTTGGCTTGCTCAGTTGGGGTTTAAAAGACAATGGTTGACCATGATAGATTGATGTTTTGAGACTAGTACTGTGCCTGATATGTTAAAACATGCTACAGTCTATCCCTTGCTTAAGAGCCCGAACCCAGACCCTTCTGTTTTAGACAATTCTAGACTCATTTAAAATCTGTCTTTTATTACAAAGATCTTAGAAAAAATTCTCCTGCAACAGCAACATTTTTTTTTTAGATGAAAAAAAGAACTCTGAGGTCTTTCAATCAGGTTTTAGAAAACACCACTCGACAGACTGCACTTCTGAAAGATTTAAAATAATATTTAAATGATATTCTGTTAACTGGTGATGCTGGGGATCATGCTGTCCTGCTTGCTCATTTGGAGCACTGTGTAAGCATAAAAGGAAGTGCTCTTGAATGCTCTCCAATCTAAGTTTTAGAGTTAACATTGGTGAACACTCATTTGAGGTAGCTTCTTTATGTAGTGTTCCCCAGGGATCCATTTTGGCTCCTATTCTTTTTTCATTGTAAATGCTCCCATTGGGTTCTATTTTTAGGAAGCATGGTCTGTCTTTCCATTGCTATGCTATGCAGATGACACTCAAATCCATCTGCCCTTAAAGCACTTATGTCTTTTGTCCTGTCTGATGTGAAAGCCTGGTTGTCTTTACATTTTCTTAAATTCAATGAAAGTAAAACTGAAATAATTGTGTTTGGTCTGTTGGATTCTCAGTACACCGAAAGTAAATCTTGGCAATTTAACAATTCTGTGAAGCCTTGGGTTATTTTTTGATGATGGTTTAAAATGTCAAAAACAGATAAATACAGTGGTCAAGTCCGGCTTTTTTCAGCTTAGATTTCTAGTGAAAGTAAAAACTATTTTGTCTAGTAAAAATTTAGAAAAAGTAATTCAATCTTTTATCACAATAGATTAGACTACTGCAACTCACTGTATTTTGGGATTGGTCAATCAGCCCTATCCCAACCCACAGATAGTTCAAAATGCAGCTGCAAGGCTTTTAATGAGTACCAAAAAACTGGATCATATTACACCAGTTTTACGTTATCTGCATTGGTTGCCTGTGCACTATTGAGTTAATTTTAAAATTCTTCTCTTAGTATTTAAATAATTTAAGCCATTTGGCCCCTGCTTACTTTTCAGATTTATTGCATTTTATAACATTGGCCCCTCTTGTCTCTGCGGTCGTCCAACCAGAGATTATTATGTATCCCAAAGTCAAAGTTTAAATGCAGGGGTGACCATGCGTTTTCAGTCACTGCCCCTAGATTGTGGAATGCTCTGGCCCTCTGTTTTCGATCTGCACCTTCACTATCTGGTTTTAAATCCATGTTAAAAACCTACCTTTTTTGATTTGGTGTTTTATCAATGAGAACTTTACTGTTTCTTTTAGTAATTATTTTGTACCGTCTTATTGAAATGTTTTTATTGTACTGCACATTGGTCATGGTTGTCTTTAATAGCGCTCTATAAATAAAACTGACACTGACAATGTAGACAACTTATCCGTGTGACACAGCTGACACAGAACAGCATACGTTGTTTACGTTCAGTGGATACTCTCCAAAATAGCGCCAGGGTGATGTGGAGGAAACAAATTGTTCAATGAAGTCAATATTTTTGTTTTCATTGTGTACAATAAGTATTCTTGCAGCTTTGTAAAATTGCGGTTGAACCCCTGATGTCATATAGATTATTTTACCAATGTCAGAGAGCTCACGGGATGCATCAAACATATCTTAATTTGTGTTCTGAAGATGAATGGCCAAATCTTACAGCTTTGAAACAACATGAGTGTGAGTAATTAATAAGAATTTTCATTTTTGGGTTAACTAACCCTTTAAGCAGTGTGTTGTCACCATGGCAAAGATAATCTACTTTTATTGTTGAACTAGCTCATATGTAAAGAGTTAGATAATGCTTTGTTAACAACTTATCAACAATAAATAATTCTCACTTTAGATGAGATCATGGAAAACGGTAAAATGTCATTAAGTGTTTTAAACTAACCTTTACTTTTACATACAGTATATACATAGTAAATGTTAACTGTACACAAATCAAACTGTATAATCTGTAGGTATACTTATTAAAAAGTTTGTTATGAATTGAAATTAATTTCAAATTTGCAACAAAAATTCTACTGAATTAAAAAAATATATATATATATATGAATCATGATGCGACCACCCACTACAAAATAATGCTGCCTTACCAAGTTTTCAAAATGCTCCCCCAGTCATGCAATCCTAAAAGTAGGCCTGTTTTTTGTTTTACTTGTCGATCTGGCCAATTTTCTAAATAAATATTGCATACTAAATATTAGATTTTTTTATTTTTTTAATTCTTTGTAATTTGTCAATGACGCAGATGTTAGCCTGTCTGTAGTTCGAAACATTATACTTCCTTGTCCTTTAAAATACTTCTGAATTTTTACACTTTCACCTGCGCTCCATTTTTCCAAGCTGCTTTCTTAAGAGCATGAGTGTACTCATTGTATCCCTGTGAAGCTTTTCTCTAACATCAAGTACTTCAGAGACATTGAATATAAAGAGCATTTGCGATAGATCTAAAAAAAAAAATAATAATAAAAATACAGAAATTGTCTTTCATCCTTGAAATAACGGTCTACCAGTTAAGTAATACTGTACATGCTGATCGACATTGGATATGTACAACATAAAAGAACAAGGTAGTGGACACATCAGACATGTCATCACTATTGATGACATTTTTAGGCTGAATAGTTGTTTTCTTAAAAAGTATAAGGATGTCCTTGCCAAACCATTGACCCATCTTGTTAATCTTTCCAAAAAAGAACCAGTACATTTCCCAGTGCATGGAAACAAGGCATAATTATTCCTGTGTTCAAAAGTGGTAGCCAAGACTCAATGAGTAACTATCGTCCCTACCGATCTTACCAGTTTTATCTAAAATAATTGAAAAAGTTGTAGTAGTGCAACTGAGTGACCATTTAGAAGCCAAATTTGACAAGCTTATAAAAGAACATTTTAAAAACAATACAAAGTAATCTCAATTGTTTTAAATTAATTAGAAGCTTCATACCGAACCAGGCAGCCCTGCTGTACATGCATGCTATGATTTTCTCTCATATATCGTACTGCATGACAGCATGGGCTCAAGCCACTCCCATTGCAACCAAATGTATAGGTTCTGTATACAACAGAGCAATAAAAATTATGGACAAAAAACCAATACGCCACCATCACTGTACCATCCTTAAGAAATATAATTTAATGAATTTTGAGAGCTTTAGCAATTTTTGCTTTCTTAAATTAATTCACAATGCATTAATCATTTACCACCTGAGCCACTAAGTTCATTTATTGAGAGACAAAGCAGCACTCGAGTCACTAGGGGTTTCACAAATCATGACTGTAAAATACCATACAGCAGGACCAGCTTTGGTCAGACGTCCTTCTCTGTGAAGAGCTCTAAACTCTGGAACTCATTACCATCTGACATCAAGACTGTACTGGACTTTACTGTTTACTTCCAGGCTAAAAACTGGTTAAAAACAAACCAAAGGTGTACATATTTGTGTATGTATGTATACATATATATGTACATATATATACATACATATATATACATTATTTTTAATGTTTTTGAAAGAAGTTTCTTCTGCTCATCAAGCCTGCATTTATTTGATCAATAATACAGAAAAAAATGTAATATTGTGATATATTATTACAATTTAAAATAATTGTTTTTAAATTTATTATACTTTAAATTATCATTTATTACTGTGATGCAAAGCTGAATTTTTAGGATCATTATCACATGATCCTTTAGAAATCATTCTAATATGATGATTCATTATCAAAGTTGGAAACAGTTCTGCTGCTTAATATTTTTTCAGAACATGTGATACTTTTTTAGGATACTTTGATGAATAAAAAGTAAATAAAAAAAAGATGCTATGTTTTTAAAATATAAATATTTTGTAATAACAATATACACTACTGATCAGTAATTTGGGGTCAGTAATTTTTATTTTCTTTCTTTTTTTTTTTTTTTTAAATAAAATCAATACTTTTATTCAGCAAGGATGTGTTAAATTGATAAAAAGTGATAGTAAAGAAAATATATTATTAGAATATATATATTATTAGAAATTGTTTTTTATTTTGAATAAATGCAGTTCTTTTTAACCTTTTATTCATCAAATATATTAGACAGCAGAACTGTTTCCAACACTCATAATAAATCAGAATATTAGAATGATTTCTAAATGATCATGTGATAGACTGGATGTTACATGTGACACTGAAGGCTGGAGTAATGATGCTGAAAATTCAGCTTTTCATCACAGGAATAAATTATTTTTTTTAAGTATATTCAAATAGAAAACTATTATTTTAAGTTGTAATAATATTTCACAATATTACTGTTTTTTCTATATTTTTGATCAAATAAATGCAGGCTTGATGAGCAGAAGAAACTTATATATATATATATATGTCAAGTCAAGTCACCTTTATTTATATAGCGCTTTAAACAAAATACATTGCGTCAAAGAAACTGAACAACATTCATTAGGAAAACAGTGTGTCAATAATGCAAAATGATAGTTAAAGGCAGTTCATCATTTAATTCAGTGATGTCATCTCTGTTCAGTTAAATAGTGTCTGTGCATTTATTTGCAATCAAGTCAAAACAATTTTCTCTACAATTTTCATAGTCATGAAAATAAAGAAAACTCTTTGAATGAGAAGGTTTGTACATACATACATATATATATATATATATATATATATATATATATATATATATATATATATATATATATATATATATATATATATATATATATAAACTTTTTATGCAGCACTTCAGTGACAAGCTTGCTTTGACACTATGTTTGTTTGCATTGTCCGTCAAATAAAAAAAAAATTCAACATCAACTCAAAACTATCAAAACATGACAAAACTAACTTGAGCATATGAGTATGACCTCCTCCTTGACCTTTCAAGCGTAGCTCAAGTTTATAACACTATCATGGAAGAGCAGACTAATTTAAAGTAATATATTTATCTTACTTAGTTTTCTGTCAAACAGAGTACATCCAGTTTATGATCACTGATGATTTAATTTTGAATTTGTAATTTTACTGAAAGTGAATTAATGTTTAGAAGCCCAAACTTAAGTAAATATCTTTAAAAAAATGTTCGTTTTTCCTTAATTATTGTTTTTGTGGAAAAGACGCAGTCTTTGTGTTAAATTAGGTGATATAGTCAATCTGCAGCAATTTCTATGAGCGGCTAGTTAAACACTAACACTACAAAGAATTTGAGCCAAATTTCACAAAGAGAATGCCACCTACTCCAAAAAATCGGCCAACTATCTATAAATTTCTTTGAGAACCACTTAGACAAACTTTCAGTGATGATAACCTACAATACTGTACATCTTGTCACTCTGATAAGCAATGAAGGTGTCAGAGCAAATTGCAGTGCTAAAAATTATCTTTAGTTGGCGTTTTAGTAGGTTTTTTATTTACTGTAATTCAAGGACAATATTTGCGAACCTAGAAAAACATATAACGTTTCAAATCTGAATTCTTTAAGTGCATTCACAGGATTATTTAAGTGCTTTCCCTAAATTCTTTAAATACTTAGTTAGGGGACAAATTACACAACAGCCTTTATAGTTAAAGAACCATAGGTTAGAGAAAGAAAAAAAAAACGACATGGCATAAAAATGTATTAAGCCAAGATTAAAAACAAAATAAAAAATAGCTTTAAAAGTATCAGATATAGGCTAATATTTTGTCACTCAAATGAACCTGGTGTCTGTTTGGTATAGCAACAAATGCTGCTTTCATGCATTTGATTTTCAGATAAACCTCACACTCTTATTTCAAGGTTGTTGTTAATGCTGTGGTTATTTTAACAGTTTCCTGTACATTCGGTTCAACAACATTATTAAAACACATTTATTATACAATGGAACTGTGCGTATGCTTTAGACACTTACATTTCTGCTCCATCCATGCGATAAATACAAAGCTTTCAACTGATCATGTCATCGGTAAGATGCTTAGAGCTACTGAAAAACTACAGAAAGGTAAAACTACTTCACTTTAGTATTACTGGCCACGAGTACTAAGGAGAGATCATCATACATCAGCTGTGTCAGTGAGACAAATAGAGTGCGAGTGCAATCCTGTGACAGTCACAGGCAGAGAGGTGTAATTATAATAAAAAAATAATTCATTAAGTGTTAAAAGTATTTCAGTACAGAAATGTGAAGTGATCAGCTACTAACACAGCAGCAACAAAAACTACACAAACTAGTTATTGTTTTGCTCACATTTGCTTGTTTCTTTGTTAAAAGGTACATGCTATTTTATATTTAACTTAATTTCATTTAAATTACATTTTTGTTCTTGTACTGGAACTGATATTGTGAATCATGGGATTTCACTAGGATTGTTACTGAAATGATGGTATTGTAATATCACTATATGTGTATACCTATATTTGGGAGGGGGGTCAGGACCATCTTCTGGGGGTGGTTCCGGAGGCATGACGAAGACCGTGTGCTCACTCTTCTGTGATTCATCCAGTTCCATCAGCCTGGTGTCCTCAGATGACTCACCTTCAGCCTATGCAATGCAGTTAAAGTCTTAATGCAAGAACCACCCGTAATGTTTTCAAACACTAATGTGTGTGGCAATTTAAAGAGCTCATATGCTGACCAATATGGTCAACATCAAATTTTTTTTTTTTTGCTTTCACCTTTAACAAGCATTCTGGCATGTAATATCCATCAGCTTGCAGACAGTTCCTGGAACTTTCCATTACTCTCTCCACATTATTCCCATGCTAAGTGTGTTTAGATAAATGATGTGCCAATGCACCCAACAGCAGATGGTAGGGTAAATTATTTACTCCACTAAACCAACTGCTCTGCATATGAAGACCAATATCCATCTGTTCCTACATATCCTTTAACTGCAGGTCTAAGACTAAAAATCCTATATCACATTTATGTCTTTAAAGCTGCCACAACAAAACAGATCTGAGGACAGTAAAACATGGGCCATGTTTAATATCAGCTCCATCTGATGCAATCAGGTTTTCTATAAAAATAAAAAAAACCTGGCCAGTTTGTGTTTTGCTTTACTTTGCCTTACACTGGGTGTAACACTAATGTGACATCAAGCATGACACAGAAACACCTAATTGATAGGAGTGGCTCACCTTTGTACCCTTTTCTGTTCCTTTGTCGGAAGGAAAAAGCTGGAAGAGAGACGTTGGAAACAATTTCAATAATAGGAAACTCTGCATGCTCTGTTCTTGACATTGGGAGATAAGCTTCCTATTAGTGCTTCAGAAACTAAAATACTTCAACAAATTTTTCATAGCTCCTTTTTTGCTGTTGTTTTTACATTTTGTAAAAAAAATGGGGTGTTTCACTCTGAAAAATCTGCTGTATAATTGTGGATGTTCAGAGTGGTTGCCATGTTGTAATGAGGTATTTTAAAAGTTTGGTAGTAGTTTCCTTTGTTGTTGCTAGTGTATAAACCAGGGTATTGCTATATGGTTGCTAAAGTGTTTTGAGTTAGAACATTTCTATGAAAAGAGAAAGAGAGAGAGATAGAGAGAGGGGGGGGGGGGGCTCATGCATTGCAATGCAGTCACAATCTTACTTTTCCAATGCAGTCATCAAAGAAAGCCAAGCTGGTGTCTTTGTCACTAACAAAAGTACATTCCTCAATGAAGCGGATGAAGATCTGAGTCTTGGTGAGCTGAGAGTAGAATTTCTGATGCGCACGATCTCTACTCTTTAAGAATCCTAAAGAAGAGACATTAGAATTATTCAGTGACTAATCAGTTATAGTAGCTCAATACTTTGACAATTACATTTTATACATGCACATATTGAGACATGCTTCGCTATAAATTTTCATCCATCTCTGTTAGCTTTGAGGCTAGCTGTATGCAAATGTAGTCCTAATAGCTTAACTATTAAACACATTTAAACATTGTTCTTAAACATTGTGTGAACTAATGGAGCAAAGAGATTGGACAAAATGAGTGTAAAATGAGTTATGAAATAAACACTCTAGAATAAGAATGTCCCTCCTTTGATACCACCTGACTAGCAAAATCAGCAAGTAGCTCATATCACTACACAGAGCCACTATTTTGCTGGTAGAGTTACCTTGCAGGTCATAGAGCGAGTCTGCAGCAGTAGCTTTCTCAGAAGGTGCTTGTGTGATTGGTTTGAGGTAGGTTCGGTAGCCCTTCAGTATGGATGCCATAAAGCGCAGGAACGCCTCCTGAATCTCCATCTCCAGCTCTGTCTTTTTCTTATGCCAGGTGAAGTCTGCCTCGATAGGGGTCATCTCCACCGCCAAGCCTTCTAGTGCTGTACGCCGAACTGCATTGAAAAAATCCTCACATAGGTCGTACACAGTCACACCTTTTTTTTTTTACTGAAAAAATTTCAGAGATGCAGCAGAAGGAGATGATTTTAATGCATAAAGAAGCTGTAAAGGTGAAAGGAAATCTTACCAGTGGCAAGCTGGTGGTGAAGATTTCCTAGGGAGTTGATGAGACCTTTGCAGGGCTTCTTTGGGAGGTTCTTCCAGTTACTATTTCTTTTTTCATCAGACCTTAAAAAAAGGGGAAAAAAAGAAAGGTAAATATCACAAAAAAAATATATATATATATTTAAAAAATAACAAATAGCAAAAAATTCCCAAATGTTTAATCTTAAAGTTCAAGGGTGCTCACAAGTATATAGTGTTGGTGTCCAAGTCCACACAGACCACATCAGGTGGGGGATCGTAGAGGTCAAAGTATCTAGAGTCAACGCCCACAATGAAGGGACATGGTGCATTGAGGACCCCCGCCAGAGACAGAGGGCAAAGAGGGATATATGGACACTGCCACTGGAATGGGAAGATCATCTAGACGGAGATGATAATGACAATGGTGTCCCATTTATTAATATAAAAAATTATCAAATATTTTCATTCCATTCTGGACAATTGGTTTAAATGAGAACACACTTTAACATTACTTTCATTTACCCTAATTGCAATTTACATTTACAAACATTTTGTGCTAGGGATGCACCAAAATAAATATTCTGGGCTGAAACCGAAACCACACAATTCCAGATGCACTTGACTGAAAACCAAAACTGAAAATACTTTGTAATATTATATTAATTTGTAATTGTATTATTTTATTAAATAATATGATGTAATTTTGTAAGACTTTTTAACTTAACTGAAGCCCATAAAATAACCACACTTTTACTGAAAGTAATACATAAAAAATGCAAAGAAAATATATAATTAAATATTGATGTATTATTTTTATTCAGTTCTATGCAACAGAATCAGATATAATTTTTTGACTAATAGTCCAAATAATGTATAGTCCTACTACAAAGCAGTTCTTATCAGAGCACGTGAGCACAACATAGTAGGGAGCAGATCTGTGAAGAAGAAGATAACAGTATTTTAACTGTTGCCCAGTATAGCTGTAATACACTGCAAACAGTAACACTACAAGCACACTACATACAAATTTCCTGTTGGCCCCTTATTTGAGTGGACTTTGCTTTTCCAGTGAGTTAGAGCGGTGAGTAACATAAGTGGAATGCACATTGATAGAGCGGAATACGGAGTTGGGCATCACACCACGCAATGACGATAGCTAGAGGGAGAACGAAACCTGCGCGCTGAACACTGTTGAACAGTTTGACACAGTTTGGCCGTTTTTCTCTTTTGTCAGTGCATCCCTATTTTGTGCTTAGTGCAATTTGCCATGTGTGAATTCAAATTTTGATTATAGAGGATGCAGAAGACTTTTATAATCTGGCATAATTTATAAAGATTATAGCGCATCAGTGTACATGGTTCTGAATCTGTAGAAGGGTTTTTATGTTTTTGCTGTGAAACATTGTACAAAGTAGCAAACAAATTCATCGTTTTTTGCCCAAACACTCACCGCCACAACAGCCTCAGCCACCCCAGTCAGTACAGCTGGTCTCAGGGAGTGCAACAGGATCTTGCTTTCCAGCAGGATAAAGTGAAGCAGTGTGGCACAATTTTCTGGGCCCAGATTCATCAGCAGTGTAATGTAGTCTGCTCCACTGAAGAGCAGAGAAGAGGAAGAGTGGAAAATAATCGAAATTAAAACAAACATTAAAACTTTATAGTTAATTGTTGTTGTTATAGTTATTGTCCTTGGTGTGAACAGATCTAAAAGGGATACTCCACCCCATGTCGTTCCAAGCCCGTAAAAGCTTTGTTCATCTTCGGAACACAATTTAAGATTTTGGATGAAAACCGGGAGTCTTGTGACTGTCCCATTCACTTCCAGGTAAATTACACTGTCAAGGTCCAGAAAAGTATGAAAGACATTTTCAGAATAGTCTATCTGCCATCAGTGGTTCAACTGTAACATTATTAAATTGTGTCCCGAAGAACAACAAAGCTTTTACGGGTTTGGAACGACATGGGGGTTAATGTCATATTTTCATTTTGGGGTGAAGTATCCCTTTAACAGTGAAACTACTTTTCTAGGGTTAATTTGTGATTAAGTGTTACCAGTGTAATATCTGTGTTTGGAATTTGCTCCATTTAAACAGTCATCAATCTAAAAATTTTAAACAATTAAAAACTCAATGTAATTCCTTGCCCAACAGACACTGTAACACTGTGATTTTTATTTTACCTAGAAAAAAATAAAATCATACAAGTTTGGAATAACATGAGATTGAGTAGGAATTTTCATTTTTGGGTGGACTATCTCTTCAACAGCATTTCAAAATGTATCTGTCTCTGATCTGACCTAATTAAACTACCACCACTCCAACTAAAAGGAAGAGATGGAAGAATTTCCTTTGGAAAAAAATGGATGTTAAAAAATGACCAGCCATTCTTGTCTGACTTCAAACTGCAGCTCTGCTGGCCAGAATTAGATAAAATGACATTCTAAAATAGAAAAGGTCATAGGTCTGACTCGATACATCTGGATTCATGAAATGATATACAGTGGCTACAAACACTTTAAGTCATTTAAAAAAATATGAATGGTATATCAAAGTAAATATCAATATTTTATCTGCTTGTTCAATATAACTAGCGAACAACGTAATTGGCAAAAAAGGGCTTAATTTAATCAAATTCAGTCCAATTATATACGTAAAACTAAAATTTACTTTGTGTTTGGACTACAGCAATAATTTGGTGATTTAGTTTAAACTGCATGGGTGAATTTAAAGTAAGAAAAGTTCATTGTTTTTAAACAGTTACCTTAAGAAGTCTACGTAAAAAAAAAATAATAATAATTCATTTACACACACACACACACACACACACACACACACACACACACACACACACACACACACACACACACACACACACACACACACACACACACACACACACACACACACACACACACACACACACACACAGCACCGTGCAAAAGTCTTAGGCCACTTGTATTTTCACCAAAAAATGGTTTTAAGTCAGTTATATCTATGTTTTGCTGTAGTGTGTCTGTAATAAATATCAGTTTACATTTCCAAACATTATTTTTGACATTAAATGTGATTATTGTTTGCACATAGTGTGTGACAGCAGCCAGTGCTCCACACAGAGATCCGATCTCATCATCATCCAGTATGTCTGGAATAACATGAAAAAACAGAACAAACTGAGACAGGCTAAATCCAGAAGAACTTTGGCAATGTCTCCGAAATGCTTCAAGAAACCTGCAAAGCTACTGTACTATACAAAGTTTTAGGCACTCGTGTAAAAATGCTGTAAAGTGAGGATGCCGTCAAAAATAATGCCATAAATAGATTTTATTAATTAACTTCTATTAACTTGACCAAATTAAATCAACATTTGGTGTGACCACATTATTTTTCAAGTAGCTTTGTAAGTAGGTTTCTTGAAGTGTCTTGGAGACATTGCCACAGTTCTTCTGGATTTAGCCTGTCTCAGTTTGTTCTGTTTCTTCATGTTATTATTCAAGGCAGACTGGATGATAGTGAGATCTCTGTGTGGAGCACTGGCTGTTGTCAGACTCCTTGTGCAAACAAAAATCTCACTAGATCTAAAATCTGTCAGATGAAAGCCAAAGTCTCACAAAATACTGTGGGAAACACTTCAGTTTCATTAAGATTTTACAACCAGAAACTGTCCATACAAAAATGAATCATTATTATATGCCACTTGTTTCATATTTCATTATCTATAACAACAGTATCTTCACCTATGTCCATACCTTAATTAAACAGAAATCATTTACCTTAGTGGTAAAGGTGTACAGACAGGTTGGGACAGGATTAAGGTGTCATGTGCCGACAGCTTATGGGGGGAAAAATAGATCTGGCATTACCTAAACAAAGTCTAAACAATCCGTTGAGACCAAAAGTCACACAAATACATAACTCATATAAATTTATATAACTCTATAAACAATTATACACAGATGAGCCAAAATACTAAGACCATCTCCCTAATATCCTGTAGGTCCTCCGTGTGCTGTCAAAACAACGACACCTTGACGACACCCTGGCATGGACCCTACAAGACCCCTGAGGGTATCCGGTATACTATGATATTTGGCACCAAAATGTTAGCAGCAGATCTTTCAAGTCCTTTAGGTTTGCGAGGTAGAGGTAGATGGATCGAAATTGCTGGTCAAGCATGTCGACAAATGCTCAGTTTGACTGAGATCAGGGAAATTTCAAAGGGCAGGGCAACACCTAGACCTCTTCATTATGTTTTTTAAAACCATTCCTGAACAATATGTGCAGTGTTGCAGGGTGCATTAAAAGAGGCCACTTCCACCAGGGAACACCATTGTCATAAAGGGGTGTACCTGCTCTGCAACAATGTGTAGGTAGGTAGCACTTGTCAAATTTACCACCACATGAATTTTCGGACACAGTTTCCCAGAGGAATATAGCTAAGAGTAGGGCTGTGCGATTAATCGAAATCGAATCGAAATCGCGATTTGAGACGTTGCAATTTGCTAAATCGCAAAAGCCTACGATGTGGACGCGATATTACTCTGTTCCAGAGCATATGCATGACTGCTAGCCTTCAGTGACAGTCTTACTAACCAATAGAGTGAGGGCACCTCCTTTCTTCCCAGCTCTGCTCTTAGCCAACTGTGTAAACGCCCACCATAAAAAAATAAATAAAAAAAAAACGGCAAGCAGGAGCGAGACAGAGTGGGATTATGGCGTCTACAGGGTTAGGTCAATAGCTAGGCAAATTAAAACTACAGAAAAACATCATGTAACTTAAGCTTTGAAAAGACAGACAACTAACAAAAAAGTCAATTTACAAGAGTTGCGTCACAATACATATCAAGAGCATCTCTTATTGCATGTTTCGCTATTCCCAGTTCAGAAGACCGCACACACAACCTTTGTCTCTGAATGCTTCTCATACTCGCTCCTCTCTTCCTCATGAGGCGTGAATCCCGCATCACGAACGAGCCGTTCACACTTGCTGCGCTCACACAGTCTGTTTCGTAAAGCTCGGTTACTGGCAGTATGAATGAGGCTCGACGCACGTGAGCAACCTACGTCGACTCGCGCCTGGATCCGCGTTTAAAACTAATGTAAATTAAGTCTAACTGCTTGCTCATTTCACTTGAATTAAATGAAACATTCAGCACATTTTCCGCTTGTTCTTAAAATCCCAAATACAGTGTAACATGTAATACTTTAATAATTGACTAAAGAAATACAGTTCTTTATTTATATATAAAAAAATTAATATTTCCAGTTTTTTCAGCAGGGTAATGATACTCATACTGTGCTGCACATTATTGACAATATTGAGTTGAAGCTTGACTTTGCGAATTTAAAATCGCAAATCAAATCGCAATCGCAATATCTGTCAAAAAAAAAATCACAATTAGATATTTTCCCCATATCGCACAGCCCTAGCTATGCATCGCTCTCTCCACCATCTTGTCATTGTCTGACAGTGCATCCTAGTGCCGTCACTTCCCTAGATAAACAGTACCAAAAGCAACCTTCTTCCATTTTTCCAATGTCCAGTTCCTACACTTTCGATGGTCGACAGGGGTCATTGTAGACTCTAAGACTGTTCTGTGTGATCTTTGATCTTTATTCCTGCCCATCTTGCTTGCATCCACAATACTTTCAACAATATTTACTTCACCTGTGTCTGGTCATAATATTTTGGCTCATCAGAGTATTGTTACAAGTATTAAATGTATAACTTTGAAATCCAGAATAATAGAGAAAAAACTGTCTTTCTTACCTGGACCAGTATTCTTGGTCTCTGAGGAGAAGGGAAGGAGACATTGTGCATGAAATGGGATATGTGTCTAAAAAACAAAAGAAATCAATCACATTAACCCAACTCATAGACTGATATCACAATGAAACAAATGACCTCTTTTGTTAATCACATGGCTAGGTGATTTACTATTACAAATATACTGATAACAGTCAATGCAGAGCTTTCCAAATCAGTCATTTATGAGGTTCCATGATGGATACTATGCTGCCTATGTAGTAGGGCTGGGATGATAAATCGATGCAGAATCTATTCGTAGATTGATTCTTAGATTTTCAGAAAGCATCGCGATTCCAGATTCTGAGTTTAAATTTTAACAGCAGATGGCGCTCTAATCTAGTTTTTAATCTGCACACTCAAATGCTCATGAAGAAGAGTGCTAAAAAGCGCTTGTGCATTCGGCTGAGTCATGTAATTTCATCTCAGCTTAGAATTCTTTTATGACACGAGAATAATGTAAACAGTCCACTGTGAACACCTTAATTAACCGTAATTCGCTTCAACCTTTTTGAATTTTATGAATTATTATTTTAGGTTCAAGTGCGTGTAAGGATTTGGAAACGAGCAGAGTACGTCTGTTTCTAAAACATGCAGTGCCATCTGCTGTTCAAAACTAAGCTCAGAACTGATTCAAGAAAGAATCGCGATGTATTTGGAAAATCTCAGAATCGATGCGGAATCATTTCTCGATTCACGATGCATCTATTTATTTTCCCAGCCCTACTATGTAGATAGTTTTTTAGGTTTTGGAACAGATTCATATTGTGCAACATAATGTAATTGTCATCTTTACTTTTTATTGCAGTAATGTTGTCTCGATTTTTTAGTGTTTTAAAAAAAAATAAAAAAAAAATTGTAGTGAACTGCAGTTGAAGTAAGAATCTGTTTGTACTTCTCAATGGGCAGAGGGTTGACTCCATTGGCTGACAGCTTGTAAAGGAACATTAGGAACTTCTTGAAGGACTCAAAGAAAGGCCAGCGGGACAGCAGACAGATGCACTTGTTGGTGTTGACTGTGCGGTTGGGTATGGCCTTCTTGTCCACAGTGGAGACCAGACCTAGCTGGATCTTTTGTTTCTCGCTGAGACCATCCACAGGATACGGTTCGTAGAATTGTATCCCAGCTCCATACACCTGCAGAAGGGGAACGAAAACAGGACACAGTTTAATTGTTTCTTTTTTTTGTGCAATTTCAACTTATGCCATCCATTAGATCTTAACAGATTCAGATGGAATTATTTGTCTTTCACATAAGGTGCTGTGAAAATACGTGTAATACATGTCTCCACAATTAAAAGAATGAAAATTGCACATTTTGCACCACGCATATAGCTGAATGACAATAGTTTCCAGGCCCGACATCAAGGGGGGGGGGGGGGGGGCTTGGGGGGGCGTTCTGAAGCCCCCCTGTAATGATCTGAACCCACCCCTCCACCCCCAGTATACTAGGGGTGTAACGGTACGCAAAAATCGCGGTTCGGTACGTACCTCGGTTTTAATGTCACAGTTCGGTTCATTTTCGGTACAGTAAGGGAAAGAAATGCAAACATTAAACTGCAGGTTTTTTATTACTATACACTTTAAAAAAAAAATACTTTTTAATAAAATATATATAAAATAAAAATAGAATAAGAAATAAAATACTGCTGCAAAGTTCTCCACTAAATAAAATACTCTCAGTCTCAAACCAATATCATATAATAAAATATAATGAAAAATATAAATAAATAACTATGATTACAGTGCAGCATTACCAATCCCAGCTTGTAGGCATGCTTCACCAGAATCGTGCCTGACACGGCGCTGAAAAATAGCTGTCGGTTCTATTTCTAGCATGCACACGTTTTCCGCGCGGCTCGAGCGCGTCTCACGCAGGCAGTCTGCAAGCTCTAACCTGTCAACATGGGAGCCATATTAAAAACAGACACGCCACGCAGCTGAGACGCTTGCGCCACGCATCCAGTGTGTCGCCGGCCTTAGAATCAGCTGCAGGGCGGGATTTGCGCTGAACGCGGAGACTTCCGCCACTTAATGTGTTCGTTTGGAAACACGAAAATGTACTTATGTTGCGAGCACAAAATATTGCATTCAGTCATTCGGTACACACGTGCACCGTACCGAAAGCCTTGTACCGAAACGGTCCGGTATGAATACACGTACCGTTACACCCCTACAGTATACTGTATGATTTCAAACTTGGAAAGCAATCTAAAACAAATGTGATTTCAACTGAGTGGTATCCCTCGGATTTGATTTGTGCCACCTCAGAATCAATTTGACCCCCTTCATCCATGCTGATTTTAACCATTCGATGCGGATGGTCACTGGTGTATTTAGAACATTCACTGCTAAACTCAAACTTTTTTTTTTTTGTGCAGTCTGGCGCTGCCTATACTGTATTACAATAATACCACATATAGTTTTATACCATATAAAATGTATTTAAAATGTAGGTTTCAGACATTTAAATTAATTACTAACAAAAAAGACATTTGTTAAATAGACACAGTGTTTGTGAGTTTTTTAAAGCTGGAGTCTAAACAAGTAGGTAACAAGTCTGTTTTGTCTGACCAACTGAGAAAAAAAGTATTACAATTAGGGCTGTCACTTTTTATTCAATATTCAAATATGCATTTCGAACATGACGTGAAATATCCGAAATCAAACTATAAATAAAATAACAGTTTTTTTAAATGCCATGTGTAGTGCATTTTTTACAGGCTATGATTTGACCGTTTGTTTTTTATTTTATTCTTTGCCATCTTATCCAGTAGAAGGCACTCTAGACGTATTGTAGCGTAGGCCCCTGACCAATTCACACGAGTAAAAGCTAGTAGCCAGGCATGTCTGTGCGCTCCGAACGCGTGTTCTCCACCGCGGGGAACATTGTAAAAAAAAAAAAAAGAGAGCCACACTTAATCCAGATCAAGTTGATAGACTGGTGTTTCTTGCAAACAATATTAAGAAATGAATTAGGCTAGGCTATATGCCTTACTCCTGCTGCTGTTTAAGTTGTCACGTTATTGTTTGTGCCTGTTCTGATTCTGTATCTGTTCTTTTTTCATTTAGCCTAATGTTGTGAGATATGCATAATGGCACTTCATATAAGTTGATATTCTAAGTTGATAACCTGCTGTTTCAAAAATTAAGTAAAAAAAATAAAATAATCCAGATAGTCCTGTTTATGACTCACTGTTAATACATTTGTGATTGAATCACCATTAGGCTACGATGTGTTTTTTTATGCGGTCACGTAGATATTCGAATATATTAGAATACATTGCATGATATTCGATATCCGTTCGAATTAGATTTTTCTCAAAAGTGACAGCCCTAATTACAATAAATCGCACTACCAATGGTGATTAAAAGGGTTCATATGACGTTGCTAAAAAGAACATTATTTTGTGTATTTGGTGTAATGGGAAATGTGTTTATGTGGTTTAAGGTAAAAAAAAAAAAAACACACTATTTCCCACATACTGTACATTATTGTTTCTCCTCTATGCCCCGCCTTTCTGAAACACGTAATTATTTTTACAAAGCTCATCAGTATGAAAAGCGAGGTTTGCTCTGATTGGCCAGCTATCCAGTGCGTTGTGATTGGACAAATGTTACACCCCTCACCATATTGTTAAGGGATGTCGCGGTCAGAACACCGGCCCACAGGACAAAAACAATAAAACCTATTACAAACGAGACCAGTGGGAACATAATTACTATTTTTAAAATAACTTATGACGTGTTCACACTAAATGCAAAGCAAATATGCTCATCGTGTCCCTCGCTATAGATTGCTCGCAGAATGATTTTCGCATCACTTGCGCTATGTTTTTATTTGTGTAAGGTGAAAAACATCCCGCGAGTATAACCATGGTGAGGATAAGTACAATCGCTGCTTTGTACCTGTTGTGAAAGTCCCAAAAACGCTGGAAAGGCAAAGGCAGATGTGTCTGGGCTCACAGCACCATACAGAGGCGTAACTTGACTGTGAAGTTGTATCATAGATTTCGGGGTGCCCGCAAACAGCTACAATAATGCACTCCTCCATTTTCTGATTCAACCTGATGTTCTGATGAGCTCTTTGCTGATTGGTTTGCACGAGAACGTGTCAGGCGAAATTCCCCATGGGCTGAAATTTTTTAACTTGCGCGGAAGACTGGATTGAGGCAAATATCCGCGTTCGTGGCAAAGACGCAAATTCGTTTCCATCCATGTCTTTGCATTGACTTTGTATGTAATCTTTGGTAATCTCGCAAATACTGCAAATATTTAAATTAATGTTTGGTGTGGATACACCATTATACTGTCTTTTTATACGTTGCATATCATGCCGTGTAAGCATAAAACCATGTCTGCGTTTGTGATCAGCTAGAGTGAGGAAACGGCAGGGGGCTAGAGTGAGGAACGGGTGGCGGCTAGAATGAGCAACAGCCGGGGGTTAGAGTGAGGACCTCTTTAAATCTAACAATCTACTTTTTTCTCAAATTGTTAATGTTAACAACATTAGCATTGTGTGACTGTGTCTGTATTAGTGTGTAGATTTCAGTTTCTGTACAGTCTAATCTCTAATTATCACACCATTTGATTTTCATTTAAAGAAATTATTTTTAAACCAAAAGGCAAATTCTTCCTAAGAACTGGTTCTCATTAAAATACAAATCTTTTGCGATCCCACTTAGGCTATCTGTAATCAGATTCACATTTAAAACTGGAATATAATCTAACTTCAGTCACATGAATTTCATAAACACATAATCCTTTCTGGATTACAATCCGTCATCATATTCCAGCCGCTGTGAGAAAAGGCTACGGTATAAAATGATCCTAGGTAACTATAAAGTTCACAATATTCTTCTCCTAGTTTAATGGTGACTTACTTTTATTTATGTTAATCCATAAAATCAGATTCTGAGAATGAGCATTATAAAGTTTAAAAAAAATAAATAAATGTACTTTCACTTACAGACATTTGACAATCAGAATACACCCCCCCCACCGACTTAGCCCCCCAGATAATTAAGGAAGCGTAACCCCCCACCCAAGTTTTTGTGTCCTGACGCTAGGACTGGTAGGATCAAACTGACATCGATAGATTTTTATTTACCTTTTCTCCATTGGAGTTGGTGAGGACAAATGTGGAGAAGACAGGTAAAGGGTAGCGTGTGTTAGGAGCCCAGCACTCAATCTTGGCCCCCATAGGAAGGCAGAATAGGGGTACAGACTCAGAGAGGGGAAATGATTCATAGTCCTCCTCAGGATAGCGAAAGATCAGACCTGCAAATGGAATGATTCATTAGAACCATAGTGTTTGAATGTGTGACATGTTTCTATGATTAGATACCATTGATATCCTGTCTTATGGAATCAGCATTAATGCTATTTAAAATGATGCTATTAAACAAAAAAAGAAGACAAAAAGAAAACAAAAACATCCTCTTGATGTAAGTGGAGTTATTTCATTGTGATTAACATGTCATGTGACAGGAAGTGATGCAACATGGAGAGAAACTGACTGCACTGTTGCCAACTCTCGCAAGACAAATTAGCAACTAAAGTGTCAATAACAAGTCCAGTATTTTTTTTTTTTATCATCAATATTATTATCAATTATTTAATACCAATAAAGGAGCCTGCAACATTTTAAACAAACTACTCCTTTACCTAAAAAGTAAAAACAGAAGTTATTTTACAAAAAATCAAAAGTCGGAACAATAGTCATTTCCAATCACCTGTGAGAAGAATAAGATTAGAGAGATGGAAAAGAACAACACAAGAGTTTCAAAGGGGAGCTGTAACAGTCACATATTTATAGCCTAATAAAATACATGCAAACCAAATGTACATACTGTATATTACTATAAGCCAACTTGTTTTCTTTATGATAATAAAGCCCATGATAATACATTACAAAAACACTTTAAAAATTTAAAACTACCTAATTAAAAAAACTCATCCCACTCCTCTATTATGTCTACCATCATTGCTTGGATTACAGCGTCACGCTGAATTGCGCTACAGCACTTATATTATAGCACTAATTGACCTTTAACTGTGCTGTGAGCAGACACAGTGTCAATCAATACACTGGAGAATAAAATAAATGTAAAGAAACAAAGTTACTTGTCAGATTTTCTTAACAAGCAACAATATTTTTTAAAATAATCCCAAAAAACTGCAACCCTTTGTTTTTTCACACAACTTTACAAAAAAAAAAAAGAATAAAAAAAGCCGCCCAAAGTTGTGACTGACTGTTTGCTGACAAAAAGTGAACTCTGACATTAAGATCAAGACCACCATACTAAAGCATAAAAGCAGTCAGCCTTTAAACTTATCAAACAGACATTATTTTACAGAGCCCTGGGACCTTTTTTGGGATTTCTTTACAAACAAACAAAACCACTGCAAAATGCACATACTGTACATCAATCAGTTTGCAGTTAGTGATTATTTTCAGTAAATCTCAGCAGAGAGGAAATGCTGCTTACTGTGAAATGTGCACTGACATTTAAACAAGTCTCTAAGAACACTGTTTGAAAGCTTCTGACAGAAAAAAATAATAAATCACCTGTCATCAGAGAAATTTATTTAAAAAAATGTGGAGAAAGACAGAGAGATGGACAGACAGAAACTGGTGGCAGAGATGGAGACTTACCAGCCTTATAAGCAATGGAGTTGGACGCAGACACTGACTTCTTGTAACACAAAAATACACTCGATCCCCACTGAGCATGAAAAAGAAAAAAAAGGAGAAGAAACAAATTAACTGAATTCCTGAATTATATTTTGTTCATAAAAGAGCTCAGCAGCTAGTAGCACACTGAGGAAACCTCCTGAATCATTAATTAAAAGGCAATGACCTATTTCTTTGGAGAATTGTTAACTGCTCAAAGATATGTAATAATAATGTCATAACCATACTGATATTAGTGTTGCTCGAGTAGAAAAACATTATTATTCTTATGACATATTATTAATAGTAGTAGGGCTGTCAAGTGCTTTTAATTTTTAATGTAATTAATTACATGATGTGCTGATTAATAAATAAAAATTAAATCCCAAATTTATTACACATCAATTCTGACTGAGAAATTATCCCACAAACATTATTTTGTTAGATAAGAAAAGCAATATTTTTACTTGACAGAATTTATACACAAACTCTTGATACAAGGCGGCCATAACTTTTTGTTGTTGTTGTGAATCTGCATCCACACTGGAATTTAGATATATTTACACAAACTCACAAATTCTAAATTCATCTATAAAGCAGCTATGTAACCCTAACTCAACAATAAGAACAAGTTATTAATTTACAGGTAGCACTTTATTTTAAGGTGTCCTTGATACCCGTTACATGCACTTACTACTGTAATAACAATAAATTATGCATTTTTACATGCAAGTAACCCTAAACCAAACCCTAATCCTAACCATATAGTAAGTACATGTAGTTAATAATTATTACCCAGTACTTAAATGTATATAATTACACTGTAACAAGGACACCTTAAAGTAACCAATTTACGTTACTTGCCATTTATTTGTGTAATAACATTACAACAAGGATGCCTTAAAATACAGTCTAACTGGTTGTGATTTTAAATAAATCATTTAGCCATGTTGAGTGCTGTTTAGACTGCTCCAGTGTTTTTTTTCCCTCTACTCCAGTCATGTGAATTGAACTATGAATTGTATAACAGCGCAGTTTTTTTTTACATGGTTTTGACCTCCATGCTGAACTCACCAAGCCACAGTTGAGGTTCTTGTCAACTTTACAGAAAGTGTGAGGAGGAGTCTCATTCTTGTTCGTGATGATGACGCAGATGTCAGTCACAGCCAGTGAGTTCTGGGGCTGGACGGGGGGTGCGCGGCGATATGTGATGAATATTCGCTGGGATGTGGCAGAGCTGTTGTTTACATTTGCACAGCGGCCAAATGGTGTAGCTTCAATGATCTCACAACCCTGAATGAGACGCTCTTTAGCCTCATATAGGACCCTACAACAAAGAACAAACAGTGATCAGCAACTTAACACACAGAAAACAGAAAATAACCCATTAACAAGTACCCTTAGGCTCTTCTTGTGATGCCATTACATTACATTAGCATTAGCAAGGTCTGTGTAAACGTGTCCAGCCATGGCACAACAGGGTTTGTATGCAAGGCAGTGAAAAGAGAAGAGGAAATGTGGAACACAGATTCTTTCTACATAAGTGCAATAAACAAAGTATATACGGCAATGAAAACCTAAATTATATTAGTTCTGCACCTAAAGTGATTGAGACTCTTTAACCCTCAATCAACCGACAAAATCTTTTTAATTTTTTATAGTTTCCTATAAAAAAAATCTGAGCGGTACAAGACTCGGCTACTTTTCCTGTTTGCCATCTGAACACGCACAATCAATTCAACAAAGTTCAATGGTGTCTAAATTTTGTGGACAAAAGTGGGCACCCACTGGAAATTAATTGGAAATACTAAAATTTAGACCTTTGTGCCCAAATTTGTCCATGACGGACAATTTAAAAGTTAAAAGACTTGGATTAATGTTTTAGAAAGAAGTCCTTTATGCCTCCGAGGCTGCATTTAATTGACAAAAAAAAAAAAACAGTATAATAACAAAACATCAATTCTGTCAACGGTAATACTGTGAAGTACAAGAACAATAAATAATATTTTAATATTTTAAAATAATCAAAATAGCATTTTTTCTATTTAATATAATTTAAAATATAGTTTTTTCATGTGATGGCAAAACTGAATTTTTAGTAGCCAATACTTCAGTTTTCAGTCATATGAAAGGACATGTATTCATTCAATTATATATATTTTCACAATTGTAGCCATATGTTGCTACTAAAATTCAAATCTCATGTTAACAGTTTAATAGATGAGCTCAAGCCTGCGATACTAATTCGAAAATTTTAAACAACACACCAACAGTAGCATTTCTTAAATTATAGTGCTCTTGGGCATCCGCCATCACACTCACTGTGAGAAATGCTGCAAGCGGAGTGATTCAAATGGTGATACTGGGGAATATCTCAAGGTTAGAAAAAACTCCCAGCCAATCAGATTCAAGAACAAGAAAAAAACTGTTGTATACACACTCTATTATAAGTAATTTTACCCATCATATAATGCCTTGAAACTATGCTATATCATTACTATTCCATGTTTTTGCTGAGACCCTGTTGGTATAAAACGTAAAGCTATAAAACATATTTATGTTTTTACTGATTGAAATAATGAGAAAGACAAATTAAAGTCATTTTTATATTCAGACACTTTTAAACCATGATAATCTGACTCTATTCCTCAAAAACAAATGGTAATCTGTTGTAGCACCATAGTCCTAAATATTAGGTGGTGTGCTGTTCAGGCACCAAATTATGCAGAGTCTCTCTCTGAACTCCAGAGAGCCCAAATGGGCTTAAAAAGCTTTACACACACTGAGTGCCATCAAATGCCTTACCAGCTAGTACATTGCATCATCTTGTGGCATAGTAATGAAGACAAAATACAGTGGATGTTGTTTCAGGCCTTGGAGAGGGATTATTCTGAATCACAATATAGTCTACAAATATTAAAAAGGGGGGATTATGGTGAAAACTAATGAAATAAGGGTGTGGTGTCCTAGCTGTGATTTTGGCAATGATGAGGGTTGGGCGGGGGGGCGTAGAGGAGTTTGTACCAGTCAGTGGTGAGGGAAGAGTGAAACACGTTGAAGTGAGCGAAGAGTGAAACACAACTTCACTCATAGTCTCATTTGAAATGTTATGCCTTCATTTTATATTAATATATTCTGTCATGTATTTACAAATTTATGCAATTTATTTATTTTTACTTTCATGTATGCAACAAGGAAATGAGGGAATCCTCCCTAAGGCTATTTCCACATTAATACCAGTATTAATGGGATATTTGCTCAAAAAAAGTATAATTCCAGAAGAATATTGTGTAAACTTTGTCTGTTCTGTCTGTTCCCTCAGTATCATCACATTGAGCAACTATGAAGTTTACACATTTGTATAAAGGTGACTGAAAATTAAGAGAAGATATAGTTCACACACAGATCCTTCAATCCGTAGAACAACGGCACAAAGCTCTTCTAAAACATCAGAAAGCACCTCAATCTATAAGCAAAGACATTCATCTCTAGCTATTTGTGAAGCATCAACCATAATTTACACATAATTTGTCAAGGACTTGAAGTCACTCCAAAACAAATCAAAAGTAATCAAGCTTACTCTTTAGTCTACAATAAAGCAAAGTTAAGCAAGCCCACCTAATTATCATTAAAAAATAATAATAATAAATGTTGCAATATTTAAATATGGTAAGAAATTCATTTGGGAATAAATATAAATATATATATATATATATATATATATATATATATAAATATATATATATATATATATATATATATAAATATAAATATAAATATATATATATATATAAATATATATATATATATATATATATATATATAAATATATATATATATATATATAAATATAAATATATATATATATAAATATATATATATATATATATACATATATATATATATATATAAATATATATACATATATATATATATATATAAATATATATATATATATATATATATATACATACATACATATATATATATATATATATATATATATATATATATATATATATATAAATGAATTAATAAAAACTAAAGCATTAAAAATAAATAATGAAAATAATAAAGCTATGCAAAAATAAATTCAATACTATATATATATATATATATATATATATATATATATATATATATATATATATATATATATATATATATATATATATATATAGTATTGAATTTATTTTTGCATAGCTTTATTATTTTCATTATTTATTTTTAATGCTTTATGCAGTAATAATTTTATTTTTTAATAACTAATTATAAAGTAATTTATTATTTCTTTCTACTAAATAATAAAATAAATACTTATCCAGAACAATTATTATTTTCATTCCATCGTAGTACAGGATAAGTCCAAGTACCATGCATAATTTACTAGGCTACTCGCAATGTTATGAGGATGAAAAATTAACAGAAGGGGAGATTTAAAATGCAGAGGCTTGGAAATCCCCCCATCCCAGCAAATCGCAAGCATGTGTGACATGCTCAGGTGCATGATGTGATATAAGCATTTGCTACAAAAAATAAATGTATCGTGTTGGTAGTTACAAGTTATTTTATTTATTTATTTTTATAATCACCTTTGTGTTTTTTGTCATAATTTAAAACGGTGATAACTACTTTTTGACTTCTGTTTGAATAATAAATATCTGTTCAAGGGTACAGCTACAAAGAGGTACCACTACCCCATTCACTCTACAAACTCACCCGATGTCAATGAGTGGGGCCTTCCCACGACCCCTCTTGTAACACAGAAAGAGTTCTGGGCTCTTGAGACTGCCATGGTTAAGATTGGCTGGCTGACCACTGTAGGTACTCTCAATGCAAGTGAAACCTTCAGGCACTGTTTCTCCTGCAGACTTGTTGATGACGGCAAGGTCAGTGATGGGTGCCTTGGGCCCACTGGACTTAGCTTCAGATAGATCCTGCTCTAGTGGTGTGGACTTGTCTGTCAGGCCGGCCACAACAAAGTAGTCTGTCACACGGTGACCCTTATCCTCAATCATGGCTGGACGGACCTGTATGGAGAGAAGGAACTGTTGATTTGATGTTTTTTTTATAGGTTTCAAATCATATTTGTATGTTTTATTTATATATTTATATATATATATATATTTATTTTTTTATTTTTTTTACCTTTTCTTTTTACATGTATCTTGAGACACTGTTATTTGTCATTCACCCAACTACCGTATTTTTCGGACTATAAGTCGCACCTGAGTATAAGTCGCATCAGTCCAAAAATATGTCATGATGAGGGGAAAAACATATATAAGTCGCACTGGACTATAAGTCGCATTTATTTAGAACCAAGAGAAAACATTACTGTCTACAGCCGCGAGAGGGGGCTCTATGTTTTCAGTGAGAGGTTACAGGAGCACTGAGCAGCATAGAGCGCCATCTGGCGGCTGTAGACGGTAATGTTTTCTATTGGTTCATTTCTCTTGGTTCATGTCAAATTAATTTTGATAAATGAGTCGCACCTGACTATAAGTCGCAGGATTAGCCAAACTATGAAAAAAAGTGTGATTTATAGTCCGGAAAATACGGTACAAACATTCACTAAATGTATGTGCATCAACTATCAAGAAATCTGAAAATACACAACACATTCTACGCTAAGCAGATGCCAACAAATAATAAGCACTCGATGTACATTCAGATCATTCTTTTGCTTTAACTGTTATCATTATCATATGGTAAACGTGTCTAATTCTAACAGTTGATAATATTTCTATTAAAAATTGTGGTTCCTTGATTTATGAGGGAGAAAAAAAAGGCCTAAATTGCGGCAAAATACTAAATTCAAATTAATAAAATGGGAAAAATTGCCCAGCCCTACTTGCCATAAACAGAAGCACAATGCAGAAGTCAATACCTTTTGATTAAGTAAATGGCACAGGATAGTGTTTACACAATAATGATATATATCACAATACATTATTGCTGTAAATATGGTTGGAATGACCCCAAATTTTGTATGACACTGAATTTTACAATTCTTGATACCATCTATAGACTATAGCAAAAACAAATACTAGCCTAATTAATGTAAGCAAAAAGTTATCAAAGTAACAGCAAAAGATCTGTCAGAATAGTACACAAGTCCCAAATATTCGTATTTTGTGTGTTATTGAGCTTAAATGGTTTAAAGTATCTTGAAAATTTAAAAAAGGGCAAGGCTAAAAAATGTATAAAAATATATTTCAACTTCATGGTAACGCAGAACTGCAACATGATGTGATTATAATTGCAAGAGATGGTTGGCAAAATTTCCATTAGTTTGATGTGTCTGGTTTATTACCCAACCCTATTATATATACTGTGCGTTTCAGAACTCTATACTTCCTACTAAGTTATAAAACAGCTTTTATTGAAACCAAGCTGCCACAATGACTTGTCTACTTCCTCTTTATTACATAACAGATTAATATTATCAGCACAAGACTGTCTGCACAGACACTGATCAACCTCTTTGTCTCTTTGGTCCACCAGTTGATGCATGATAGGAATGGAAAGATACTACTAAAGGATGAAAATGGAATACAAGTTTATTTAGATGCCTGCTAAGGTTTCCAAAAGGTGTGCGCCTCTAAGAACATTGTCTCTGCATACCTTCTGGAGAATCCAAACATTTGTGAGTTGGTTGTTATTTCCAACAAAGTGCCTGATCATGTCAGTTAGTGAATATTTATTTATTTCACAATTGGACAAACAAACTCACTTTTAATGAATAATGGACATGACCATAATGACGCAATGCAAAAGTAACCATTTTAATTCTAAAGCCTGAATTGGTATAAACAGTTTTCATATGTAAAGACTCATGTATAAAATCTAAATCATTCATTACTTTTTATGCACTGCTAAATCAAACCAAAGACTGAATGGTAAGCTTTACATTGTTCCTTTTAGTTTAACCCTTTAAGTCCTGAGGGCATTTTTGTCTCACCGAAGTTGATGATTTTTCTGAGTGACACAAAAAATAATGACTGATAACACAAAGGAGAGTCAAAATGTTGGTATTGTTTGATAGAAAACTTTCAGTGCTTTCAGTGGAAAATATATTTAGATATTTCATTTGGACATTCTCCTGCTAATAAACAGCTGATAAAAATTTGAGTGCTCAAAATAAATGTTTTATATCGGTCTTATTTGACATTCAATATCTCAGAACAGAAATAAGGTAGGAGGAAAACATTTTTGACGATGTTCCCCAGCATATTAGCTGTCTTTTTCAAATTTTGTGGTGATAGCATAAAGTATCCAAAAGTTAGTTTTTTATAACAAAATAGGCCTTTTTGTTTAGCTCATGACTCCCTGAAGGAATTTTAAAAACTGAGTGCCATACTCATAATATATTAAAAATAAAAAAAAATTGTGGTCAAGGGAAATTTTTCATATCATTCTTATTTAAATTATTTATTAAAGAAATAAGATCTTTGTCTGTTCCCTCAGTATCATAACATTGAGCAACTATGAAGCAACTTTATATATATATATATATATATATATATATATATATATATATATATATATATATATATATATATATATATATATATAAATGAATTAATAAAAACTAAATCATTAAAAATAAATAATGAAAATAATAAAGCTATGCAATAAATCTTTTTTTGGTGATGGTCCCTGACATGTGTGCTGTACGGAAATTACATTTTTGGTGATATCATGAAGTAATCAAAAGTTACAGTATTTTTCATAAATTATGAAAAATATTTTTTCTATTTATCCACAAATAACACCGCACTACTTATGAGTTAATCAAAGTGGCCACATGCATGGTAAAGGTCAGACTCCAAGCTTTCAAATGACACTTATTTTGGCCCTGTCCCAAATGGCACCTTGAACCCTCATGGTCTTCCTTAGAGTCCACACTTTCGTGACATAAAGCTGCTTTGACTGTCGGGTCAAAGTCGGCTGCGTAGCTGGCTCTGTCCATGTACGCGTCTGGATTGTTCAATCAGACAGTATAACAGGCTTAAGTCCTCAAGAATGAAAGTGCTCATGAAGTGTGCCATTTGGGACAGAGCCTTTGTGTAGCACCCGCCGGTGATACACTCCGGTTTAGAGGAACCAGGCAGAACTGTTTAGGAGTTGATCAAAATGGATGGATACGTTCGAAAGCTGAATTTCTAAGCTTGAAAATTATACCTACTTATTATTATTTATTTTTTTGCAATTATATAAAAGATAAAACAGAAACATTCTAGGTTTTACATTCTGCTTGTCATGTGTTCTATAGAGCTCTCCAACTGATTTATTCAATTCATGGGTTTAGGTATTATTTCCACATGAAAGACACAATGGATTATTTTGATTCTGGACGCATTTCAATCATGAGAATCAGCTGTAAATAATTATATGCAATTTTCCACGATCGGAGCATGTTTCATGAAATGATAAGCCTAAAAACAATGTTCGCATGTTGTCATCTGCGATCGGGATTACTGCAACATGAGACTTCTCCCACTTGCATTGTGATCTGTTAACCCTCGCTTCGAGTTATATTCATTTACACCATATTTATTTGTAAATCTTTTATATATATCCCTCCATGGCCCTTCTGTGTCCAAAGTTGTGCAAAAACATTGTGGGAGAACATTTTCACATTGACAGCTGTCATTGTAAGACAGTGAGCAACTCTGTTTGTTTGTCCAAGAGAGCAACAGTAACTAAGGGGGGCAGGGATTACAATAGGTCAATTGCTAAGCATTTTATGTTATATTTTTCTTCAACCCTTGAATTAAAGCTAAACCCTTCTGGAGTCGATTAATGAGTATACGTGTTATGAGTCATTTTCTCCTGATAACCCCAAAAATAACTTAAATTACACTTTCAGTTTTGATCGTACAGATAAGAGCAATACATCAATCGAATCTGTAAAGGGTCTACTTTTTTATATACAGACATAATAACAACAGAACTTTGTGCACTTATAAAATAAAGATAACAAACAAGGTGTGCTGTCTGCAGCCTTTGTCTGCGCTGATCTTCATTTACAAACATGTCATTAAAATGAACTGTAACTCCGTGAATACTCAACGAAGAGACATGAGAGAGATATCTATAGAAAGCTTGACATGTCTACTTTTAAACTAAACTCTGCCGAAAACACATATTCTGTGATAAAGTAATCCATATGAAAATAACGCGATGTATGTTTTTCACGTCTCCTTTCATTATCTTGTAATGAGACCATGCCCCCGTGCTGAACACCCTATTCAGATTCAAACTGAAGCGCGCGGCTTGAATATGCCCACACAACATAAGGCAACGCAGCCAGACTGTTCTTCAAGTTATTTTTTATTTTACTGTTTGCTTCGCGATGACAGGAATAAGACATAAAAACGGGATTTGAGATTTGGATTTCCTCAGAAAAAAAGGATGAAGTGCTTTATTCAGCAGAGATCATAAACAAGAGTAAGTCTCTTTTTATTTATTTATATACTTGTACTAGTTTTCACATAACGTCTAAACATTTTACTAGTTAGACTTTTTCCAAAGACTTTTTTCAAACTATAATTCCTGACTAAATGTATAATCAAGTGAAATATTATGAAGTTTCAATAACAATTTACAATACTATACAGTTCAAAAGCTTGATGTAAATAATATAAATGTAACAAATAAATGTAACTAACAAATGTAAAAAACAATGCATCCCCCCAATTTATTCAATTTATAATATAAAAAAATATTCTCAGCTCTTTTCAACATTTATAATAATAATAATAATAATAATATATTATATATAACATATAATAATATTATTATTATTATTTTTTTTTTTAGAAAATAAGATTGTTAAAAGGATTTCTGAAGGATTGTGTGACTGGAGTAATGATGCAAAAAATTTAGTTTGAAAATCAGCTTTGATTGTTCCTAATAAACTGTTTAACTGCACTCCCAAGTGGAAATTAAATTATGTTGTGGGATAATTAAATATATTCTAAATAAACTACAAAAATAAAATTATATAGATTTATTTAGTCCTCACATTCTTTCTTGTAACTCCTCCCTCTCAGTGGCACAGATGACTGAAAGGCTCAATATGCAGCTCATTATGCGGGCCTTTGTCTTCTCAGGTGTAAATCACAATGATATTCATGATAGTTGACGCCTACTCGCATTTGACTTTTACCAACAAAAAGTGTCTTAGAAAATTTAAATCAATATATTGTTTTCTGTAAGTGAGTAAACAAGATGATTTTCACATAGTTTAGAAAGACAAATTCTAGGCTACAAGCTCCAGTCCTCAAAAATCCCGGGAACCAATGTTCTGTATGTGTTTTATTGCCTTATTCAAGTGTTTTAAAATTTTTGGTTTTTCACGCATAACATAATTTTTTCTCAAAAACACAATCATGTACACACATGCTGCTCACATATTATTATAGCCAAGTTTGTGCTGATTACAGTGAGATTAGACTTTAGCCATTAAGATGTGTATAAGAAACTGAAAAAAGCACAAATGGGGCATGACAAAACTTCTCCAGGCCCCAAAATACCCTTAGACTCCAGAGGGTTAAAGTCTGCACTTTAATTTCATTTTGATTGCTTTATTTTTTATTCTGTTCTGGTGGCATACAAAGCCAAAATTATGAAAATTGTGTCAGTGTCAGGGCTGCAACAAATGATTATTTTCATAGTCAATTAATCTAATGATTATTAGAACGATTAATCGACTAACCGTCGATTATTTTATATGTAATAAATAAAAGATAGCCTAATCACTTCAGCTTTGGGAAATAATATTATGTAATTACAATCATTATACAATTCATTTATACAAATAAATATATTTGAAACACAAAATGAGATGACAGAGAAAACTTCTTATTTAACATGCTCACTGAATATAAGCCTAACAGACCACTCAGATCATTAGGATCGAGTCAGTTAGAAATACCAAGGGTTCACACAAAACAAGGGGAGGCCACCTTTAGTTACTATGCCGCCCGCAGCTGGAATCAGCTTCCAGAAGAGATTAGATGTGCTTAAACACTAGTCACATTTAAATCTAGAATAAAAACTCATATGTTTAGTTGTGCATTTATTGAATGAGCACTGTGCAATGTCCGAACTGATTGCACTATATTTTCACTGTTTTTTTATTTTATTTTATGTAAAATCATTTTCTAACTGTTTTAAATTCATTTTAAATAAGTACATTTTTTAATAATTTTAAAAGTTTTAAAATTGCTTGTTATAATTTTTTTCATTATTATTTTACTTTCTTTTATGTAAAGCACTTTGAATTACCATTGTGTACGAAATGTGCTATATAAATAAACTTGCCTTGCCTTACTATATTAATTACTTATATTTAATTAATAAAATTAACTGAATGACACCTCATTCTGTCTAACATCTCCTTTCCTAAGTATATAATATGGATAAGAAACAAAATAAAGGTAAGTGATTAGATGTTTTATTTTTGGATAAACAATTTTATTCACAATATACACTACCAGTCAAACATTTTTGAACAGTAACATTGTTTTTAAAGAAGTATCTTATCAAGCCTGCATGTATTTGATCCAAAGTAAAGCAAAAACAGTGACATTTTGAAAGATTTTTTACCATTTAAATGTTTTTCAAGTAAAAGTTTTTTATTTGAATATATTTTAAAATGTAATTTATTCCTGTGATTTCAAGGCTGAATTTTTTGCATCATTACTCCAGTCACAAGATCCTTCAGAAATCATTCTAATATACTGATTTACTGCTCCAAAAAAACTTTTTTTTATTATTATTATGTTAAAAACAGCCGAATTGAATTTTTTAAGTTTCTTTGATCAATAGAAAGTTCAGAAGACAGCATTTATCTGAAATATAAATCATTTGTAACATTATAAATAGAGATTGACCGATATGGGTTTTTCTATAGCCGATGCCGATGTTTAGAGTTCAGGGTCAGCCGATGGCCGATATGTGCTGCCGATTTTTAGGGCCGATATCTTGAAGTTTTCCCCTTCATTTGCATGCTAAAATGTCACACTAATAATAAGTGGATGCACAACATTTCTAAACTTATCATCATTTATTGAGCACAGACAGATTTCAATCAGAAAGTCAATCATTAACAAAAATGTTTTAGAGCATTTATCAAGCAGAATTTTTCAAGTTTGTTGGAACATAAATGTAAACTTAAATATACATTTAAATAAAATGTTATAAATAAAAATCAATTAAACTGAAAAATATAAAAAATAAAATATATAAAAAAAATAATAGTAGTGCTGCAAACACACTAGCAACCAGCAACATTTGTGTTTGGTATAAATGACACAGAACATCTAAAGTGCATTCTAATTTCAAACTTACATCGCAGTCTGTTCATTATTAAAATAAAGTACAGTCAACCAAACATTTAAAAGGTTAGACTGGTCAGTTTAAATAGACCGTAGTATACCAGTCCACTCTGCTGTTATGCCAAGGACGTTTTTGCTAATGTGAAGAGGATGATCTTTTCCGTTTAGTTTACATAAAAAAAATAAAATAAAAAAAATTATAGTTTAACATTCAGATACATTGCGAATGTGGAAACATTTGGATATACGCAGAACGAGACGTGAGCAATAACCTCCAAATACATCTAGACAAACCCGCGCTCGCTCGTCCTCGTATGCACACACGCATGCACGCACTCATGCACTCATGTGTCTCGATCTAATGCACTGTAAATGGAGGATTTTTTAAAACAAATAGGCCTAGCGGAACGCAAAAATTTTAAATCGAATATTTTGCAGAACAGGATCAAACAAAAAGTACTGGTCATAATAATTGCAAGCAGTTCACTGACTGCGCAGCACAGCCACAAGTGCCACAGTTACGTTTGGGATCATTTCATTTTTAATACTATAGTGTCATTTGAAAACATTGCAATTGCGGTATTAAGGTTATTAATTGATGGTTAATTTAAACGTCGATCGATCATGGAAATTTTTGAATATTGACATCCCTAAATGCAAATAAGTTGGATGGAAACCTGGCTATTGTCTGCATCAAACCATGCTTCCGAACAAATGTGATTCACGGTTCTGGGGAGCTCCAGGACAGCTGTCTCTCCGAGCTCGGTGCTGTCTGTGAGCGGGCCGGAGTAACGGAGCCCTCAATCATGCTGCAGTGTTTGTAAGAGCTGACAACTTCTCCACCCCATTTACAGAGTGAGATTCTCTGACTACCTTTATCTCCCAAGGACTGTTGTTGAATCTTCCAAAAGTTTTGGCTTGGGGTCCTTCACATGCGCAGCAGCACTTTCCACTGCAACAATAACACGGGGCTGCCCGCCGACGTTCCTGACTTTAAATCGGCGCTACTAAACATAAGCCGATGCCGATATATTAAATAATGACAAATATCGGCCCGATATATCGGTCGACCTCTAATTATAAATGTATTAGTCAATTTAAAGCATCCTTGCTAAATAGAAGTATTAATTTCTACAACAACCCCCCCACCACCCCAATAAAAAAATAAAAAAATATTTACTCCAAGCTTTTGAATGGTATTGCGTATAATGTTACAAAAGCTTTTTATGTCAGATAAATTCTGATCTCTGAATCTTCATATTCATCAAAGAATCCTGAAAAAATGTACTCAACTGTTTTAAATATTGATGATAATAATAATAAATGTTTCTTGAGCAGCAAATCAGTATATTAGAATGGTTTCTGAAGATCATGTGACACTGAAGACGGGAGAAAAAACAGCTTTGATCACAAGAATAAATTACACTTTAAAATATATTCAAATAGAAAGCATTTATTTTAAATCTTTAAAATATTGCACAACATTACTGCTTTTGCTGTATTTTGGATCAAATAAATGCAGGATTGGTGAGCAGAAGAGACTTCTTTAATAAAAAAAACAAAACAAAAACATAACATTACTATTCAAAAACTTTTGACTGGTAGAGTAATCTCTCTTAAGATACCTTACTGGTTTATGATTATCAAAACAGTCCTGAGCTAGATAAGCTTTGATCTCTGCAAACTAAACTATCACTTTAATCAAATATTTATTAATAATGTTTAATACCTTAAAACTGCTTGATTTAAGGTATTGCATAAAATACTATATAGACGTGACGTAGATGCTTTACCTAGCTCGTGCAAACATCCACATCGGTGTAATAAGATACATTTTTAACTGCTGCTTTCACGCTGCTGTGATATTTTTGTTGTTGTTGTTGTTGTTTATTTCGTTATTGAGAGGAAAACGCGCGTCATATATTTTCATATCCTAACGCCATTTGGTTTCTCTGAAGCAGCGCTGAGCGAGCGCTGTATCTCTTCTTCTCTTGAATTGCATCGAGGAGGGCTGAATTACAGTCTTGCGCCACAGTGCCACACTGGTCAAACCGCATTATTGCAGGCTCTAAATTAGGTCAAATTACATCAAACGAATACTCGACAACAAAAATATTTGTCGACAATTTTTTATTGTCGATAACATCGACTAATCGTTTCAGCCCTAGTCAGTGTTCAATTATATATGAACCTAACTGTATCTCTGCTAAACTCAAACCTCTAATTCAATCACTGGTGAGTAAAATCTAACAATTTATTAGCCAATGTCTAAAGATGAACATTGTTTAGTTGCTTAGTGCAAAATGTAGTTGCATACACAAGTGATTTACTTGCCATGAACAGGGTTGAAATTTGTAAGGGTAATTAAACCTGGAGATGTCAGCTAAATTAAGATATCAATAATTAAATCAGACACAATAGTTTGTTTCTTTACTATTACCACGGCAACGGTTTCAACCTCAACTGTATACTGACATACAAATTTTTTGTTGATCTTCTTTTGCTGCCTCTCCTTGGAGCCTACATGCTCAGTCTAATAAAAGTGAATTTATATATGCGTGACCTTACACTTACTTTATATATTTATATATTATACATTATATCATCTTCTTAAGTCTCTCTGTTTGTGACAGAAGATCAAACCACAAAATGAACTCCTTTCAGAACAGTTTCAGAACAACGACGCCTTGTGGTGCCATCCCAAAGAATTTCAAAATCACTCTCATGGACCTTTTCCTGGACTGTGCCCAGCTGGTGGAATGACCTCCCACTCTCAATTCGTAAAGAGTCTTTACTCATTTTCAAGAAACATCTAAAGACTCATCCTTTTTGCCTGCACTTAACCAACTAACACTAGCACTTTTCCTTTTCTTGTCTTTTTATTTATAAAAAAAAAAAAAAAAAACCTGGCTATGTGTTCTATACTAGACTAATTGAGACTTGTCATGGCACTTGTATACTGTTGTTGTTCTCTTGTTGACCTGACTGCTTCTATTGTTCTCATTTGTAAGTCGCTTTGGATAAAAGCGTCTGCTAAATGATTAAATGTAAATGTTTCCATCCTAAGAAACAGTTAATATCCATAAACCAGGATAGTTGTCCCTTATAGCAGTATATGCAGGATTTTCTAGAGCTGTGTAGTCACACTGTATATGGCACTGAAGATTTGGTTTTGTTTCTGCTTGGAGTAGGGTAAAAGTCATCACAGTCTTAACAGTCTCCCCTGAGCATTTAAAACAACCTAAGACCATTCTAATCTTCCTAGAGTAGCTGGTTGTCACTCCTGCCTCCCCTGTAGCTCCAGAGTCCATTCCACTTAAAGAGTCTGGCAAAAAGCACTACTTGGTACCAGTCTCTGGCACTAGCCCTAATTCTGCCAAGATTTATGCATCTTTCTCTGATTTTGTATGGTCTCTGGGTCCTTCTGGGTGTTCCTCATTCTACTGCTCCACCATGGCCTTTAGCTTCACTGTGGCTGGCCCTATCATAGTCCTTGCCTCCTCTGCTACCCCTCCTGTGGTCTCCCACTCTGCAGCCCCTCCAGAGGTGTCCCGCTCCCCTAAAGTCTGCGTTATACTTTGCGCGTCCAAGAGTCAGCTATATTTACACTAAGTGAAAATTTTAGTTTTTTTGTGATATGCTATTTACATTGCTAATAGCTAGATTCTATATATAGATGTTCAAATAACAATGGTATTCTGCTAACTACTTATTGCAAATAGTGGCAATTATCTGCACGTCTGCTTTGTAATACATTATAAAATAGTATGCAATAATAACTTATTGAGTGTAAATTAGGATTTTAGTTAAAATTATTGAATGGATGCCACCATATTTGGACAAAAGCCCTCCCTACACCTATAGAAAGAAAGATGGCAGCATCATATGCAGCGTTTCCACTGAAATTACCCGGAACATTTGTACCAGGAACTTTTTCCGCAGGAACTTTTTTCCCCCTAGACCTGTTGCTTTCTGCGTTTACACCATGGTCTAAAGTACCGGGAAGATTAGGCAAATAGTCTGGTGATGTAGGTCTGCGTGCGATTCTCAATACAAAGTACTAAAATTTTTGACTTGCATCCTCGGTAGTTCGGATTTTGCGCATTCGACTCGGGAGTGTGATGTCCACGACGATGTAAATCAGGTAATTCTGCAAACAGCAGCGTACTTGATAACATCAGTCAGCTCGCCTTGGCTACTGCAATTTTCCTCACTGTATATTTACAATAAAACTAAATAGGATATCAAATACCACTGCCTCCTTTCGTTTTTCATTTAAAAATAATAGCTGCAGGAATGTACTGAGTTCAGGGAAATGTGTATATATACAGCCATTACATTAAAACTAAATATTATATCAATTGCTTCTTTTTATTTTCATTTTAACATATAGATAAATTGAATATAGACCAAAGATTACCTGTTAGATTTACCCAAAACAAATTATATTTTATGTTTAACCTCTAAAGAGACATCAGAGCCAGCGGCACATATCAGAAGGTCTAGCTGAGTTGGGAGTGCGCTAGGCGGATACACAAGCACTGAACTCCCGCTGATCGCGTGGAGCTCACAGTCTCCGAAATCAGCAAAACACATTTTTAAATAGGCGCTGTCTTTATAAATAAACTAGGGCTGTCACTTTTATATTCGATATTCGAATATGCATTATTCAAATATCATTATATTCAAAGTTGATAACCTGCTGTTTTAAACATTAAGTAAAAAGAATAATAATCCAGATAGTCCTGTTTATGACGCACTCTTAATACATTTGTGATTGAATCTCCATTAGGCTACGGTGTTTTGTTTGTTTTTTTTTGGGGGGGGGGGGTGGCATGCACGTACAGTAGATATTCGAATATATTCGAATACATTGCATGATATTCGATATCCGTTCGAATTTGATTTTTCTCAAAAGTGACAGCCCTAAAATAAACCACAGATTTTAGTTTAAAACAACTACATTCTCGCTTGAAATACTTTTAAAATTACATTTCATGACACAATAACAGTAATATTTTGAAAATAATCCGAATAAATGGTGGTTGAAATCACAACGCCGCATGAACTCAACCAATCAGCATGTTTAGAGCCCAAGTCCCGCCCCCGGAAGTTCCGGAACTTTGAAAAAGTACTACCTCGCCTGCAGGGACTCTCTGAGGAGCATTTTAGTTCCTGGTTTCTGTGGTGGAAACACACCGAGTACCAGCCCAAAGTCCCTAGTTCCTGGGTAAAATTCCTACGGTGGAAACGCAGCTATAATGTTATTTTTACACAGAGATTGGTAGGTCTGTTAGCAAAATCTGTTGATTAGAAATATTTGTTGCATTATGTGGCAATAGTGACCATTAAAAAATGGCAAAACCGCACTTTTCAAGTTTTTTTCTCCAAAGTTTGCATGCCTGTTACTGAAGAAGTATTAAAAGATATCTTAATGCCCTTTTAGGAATTGGGTCTTAACAAACTTTCCTTTTGGCATCTTCATTTGTAAGGCCCTATATCCTTCGGTCCCAGAGATTTTGGAATTTCAATATGGCTCCAGGAGTAAATTGTTCAAATGAACATTTTCAGTGGTCAAAAACAAATGTAGGTCAATTTGCAAAAATATGATACATCTATTTTTTTAAGAGGAATGGCTGAAGAACAAATAATTTGAAACTAGAGATACATCTAGTTTACTTCTGTCAATACAACTGCATTGTACATTCCTGTGCGATATACTTTTTCTACATTTTGCATGCCTATAACTCATGAAATATTAAAGATATTGCAATATGACTTTAGATTCTACTTCTTAAAGGGACAATAAGTAACTTTTTAGGTATTTTATTATCTAAAATCAATATTTTATTCATGAATATGCCCTCAATGGTGTACAAATACCTATGCCAATGTTTAAACTAATAATCGTAAATGAAGAATTTATTATCTTTATATACATGGGACGGGTAGGTCGACGGAGGCTTCCATGTAGTTCCGCCATCTTGCAAAACTATAATAGCAGAGAGGGACAAAAAGTACTAAGCCAACGCGTTTCCACAACGCGTTTTCGGTCAGAGCCAGAAACGCAGGTGCAGAGCAGTGAGAGGTGCTTGAAACTGCACCGGCAAGTTTAAAAGGCTGGATTGCATTCTTATTATGGACCACACATATGCCGCGCCACAGGAGAAGAAAACATCATCGCCAAAACGAAGTGCTATTAGAAGACATCCTGTCAAAGCTTTTTGGTACATATTGCCTACCGTAGATGCAACGCGCATTTGAAAAAGCGAGGCGCTGGAGAGCAAAATCAGTTTGAATGCAAAATACAATTTCACCACTAGATGGGAGTAATTCCTACTTATAGTCCCTTTAATAAACATTTCTTTTGGAATTTTAATTTTCAAGGCCCTACATCATTCAATTCCAGAGATATGGGGATCTCAATGAGGCTAAATTTTCAGATTGAGAAAAAAAGAAAAGCAAATGTTTTTTCACTTTGTATGCACCTTGTGAATTTTTTTATTTATATTTTTTTTTATTTAGTGTCCAGCACTGAAATTAATTAGAACAAGACCATTTCATATTAGTCTAAACAACATCAAATGCACTACAGCCTACAAAACAAGCCTGTATTACAACCCTCTTTTATCTCTTTTCTTAAAACTGTAATTCAGTGCTGTGTAAATTCTCTAGAAATGGCCCCTTCTAATTTCACAACAAGTTTCTAAGACTCCAAGACCAGTTGGTCAGGTGAAGGCACCTTTGTTATATGTGGTTGTAAATACTCCAGAAGAAAAACCTGTTGCTCTAGTGTATAAATCTGCATGCATTTCCAGTCACTAAGACTTAATGTTTTTAGTGGAAATTATGATTTTGCTTAACAGGAAAATCTCCTAAGATGGCAACAAACATCCATTTCTGTGTAATCAATAATATATGAAATACACACTGTATTTATTATTATATTTTTTTCAAATTATACTAACCTTAAATTAATAAGAATCAAGATGGCTCTGCGAACGGTTGCCTCGTTGTGTAGCTCTCACATTCTTTTTTGTTTGTTCTGTGTTTAGTCATTCTTTGACTATCAATTTTTCCAGAGGTGAACTACTGGGCATAAGGCAATACACACCAGATAAACATTTTATGTTTTTTCAGAAGCATTGTTTGATGTTCTAGTCAGAGAAGCAGCGGTTCTGTTCAAACGTGTGGTCAGACAGAAACTAAGGAAACATGCTTGCATGCTTGTTAAGCTCCACGAATGTGGCATTCAAACCACGCTTCCTAAAATCCATCTAGCAAATCACAAATCCCTTCCAAACTAAATATGAAGAACTTCTCACCCACACAAACAAAGACTTTACAAAATCTGCTGTAACCTGGCTTAGTGAACCAATTTCAGATAATGAAATACATCTGCTGGGATTTCAGCTGTTCAGAGTGGATCACTAACAGGGAAAACAATAGGTGCTGGATTGTGTTTCTACATCAACGAAAGTTAGCATTCAGATGTAACAACTGTGATGATGAGCTCTCTTAGTTTATTTAGGGGCACTCTTCATAAACGTAAAACCTTTCTATTCACTACAGAAGTTTTCCTTGTTCATTCTTGTGATTGTTTACACCCCTCCAGACATCTGGCAGAACGAACAACTTAATAGAAATATTTTAATAAAATAAATCTCTCCTGTGAAATGCCCAAATATAGACAACACATTACATGTCCCACCTGAGACAGTAATAAATTGGAACCTTGCTACACCACAAGAAAGTGTGCATATCACTCTGTCCCATGTGCAGCTTTGGGGCTCTCTGATCATTGTCTTATATTGTATCTTATACTGCCCTACACAGAGTAGGGGTGCTCTGATCAGGATTTTTCACAGAAAGCAGTATCTGACAATATGATCACCAATATAAATCTTTTAAAGGTCTTTTTCTTTCTATCATACAGAATTATTTATATTGATACCCCAATCAGGGTTTTTAGAAATTTATCTAGGGCCTGAACACTACATTATCACAAACATAAATTAAAGATGCAAGCAACATTGAAAGGGCACTCCCACCCGGGTTTACCCAGTGTAAACAGTGAACGGTGGCAATATGCATTTAAAGTAGTAAATATAGGAGTAATATCTAAAAGTTATTTATATGTGCAAACTTCCTGCTGCCAGATGGTGGTGCATTGACTATAACTGAATATAGGCCTATAGCCGAAATAAAATTGTTACACTTCGGTAACACTTTATCAATTTTATGCACCAACATTTAAAAAAACAACCTGTTCAACACGAATAATGTTTCTTCTCATTGTTTTCACTATGTTCGGGCCACAAGAGAAACATTAAAAAAATTAATTAAAACAGTTATATATACCACATATTAGGAGATTCGTCATTCGTCATCTCTGAAAGAATACGTGCTGTTGATGCGTCGTCAAATGCCGAAAGCGCCATCAGTTTTTACTTTCACTATCATGGTGAAAGATTTTCACCAGCATAAGATTGACAGATTGACTTGCACGAAGTTTGCATGTTGCTTGTGTGATATCCACTGTCTCGCATTCACAGTTTAAATCAGAAGTAGACTATTTCCAATATTGCAATGCATCCGCGCTACAACCCGAATAGTCAGATGTGTCGTGGATGTTTCTATTGGTATATCTCCCTGTTTACGGTTGGAAAAATGAAATTTTAGCATAGTTTTTAATTGTAAACCAAATTTAGTCTCGTTTTTATTCATCAACAATATTGCATTATACATTTAATTATAGTCATTGTCACATGACCAGAATTTATGTTGCGTCTCATCTTTGTCATGTGATAAAGGTTCGTTGACGAAGATATTTAGTCATAATTTTTGTTGATGAAACAACACTAATCGTTTGAAATGTTTTGCATCTCCAGTAAGCATTAATCCAGAAATTACTTGACACTATCCCGGAGTAATTCATTTACTCAAACAGTACACTGACTGAACTTCTGTAAAGAAAGAACCGAAGATGTACACGAGCAGAGCAGCATGTGTGTTGTACTAACTTTTCTATGTGGACCAGTGATGGGTAGTGATGGGGTGGGAACTTTGATAGAAATGTATGTAATGGATTAAAATCAACCAAAAGTTCAGACAACTGTTAGTATGAAAATATTTACACAACTATCAATACTTTGTTGACCAATTACCAAACAATTTAGTTCAGTCCGTGGTGCAAAAAGGTTGCTTTAGCAATTCAAGAAAAAACACTTGGTCAGGTCAAAGTGTCTTTATAATATTTGGTCCCAGTTTTTTTGTTTATTTATTATTATTATTATTTTTATAAATTTTACTGGTAGTCCACTGTATGAAGAATTTTTGGGTATAATATGTCACAGTTTACTTTATTTTGCAATACTCACTTACATAAATGAACTATAGTGCCCTGCACCCACTAGTAAAAAAAAATATATAAAAAATGATATCGGTTGTCTGAATAATTTTTGGTTTGACTGTGAAAACAGTCTTGTGAAAACTACAAAGTAATTTGAAAGTAAAGAGTAGGTAGTGATTTTCTGTCTTTCATTTTCTTGAATTAACATTAAGGGCACCGACAGTTTAGCTAGTAAATTAGGCACGGTCTGAATGATACACATCCAATTTCTCTCACCACTGTTTACTTTCACTTAAGACATAACAAACAGTTTTTTTTCTCGATGATACTTTCTAAGACAGGTATTTTGACATAATTTGGTATGTATTTGTTGGTACAAGTGCAAGAAGAGGCAAATTTCGTTACTGAAGCACTTTCCCGTTTCTCTGCTTGTGCCCTGTGTGCACAGAACACGCTGCTGAAGTGGGCTCTTTCACATCTTTTTTTGTTTGCATGTTTAAACTGTGATTTGTATTTGTTCGTTCAGGTGCAGGAGGATATTTCAGGATGGGTTTTCTGAGTTGTTTGATAATTTCATGACAGACCAATAAGTGTAACCAATGCAGTCTTGAGCTGGAAAAAGAATTGATTAGTTCATCTATCAAGTCCTCTGGGTTTTCGAGTCGTTCATTCATCATGTGACAGACCCATAAGCTTAAACCTATGCAGTCTGAGCCAGAAAGAGACTTGATAATAATAATAAACAACTCTTTATTACCTTTGTTACAACATTCAGTGTGTGGAAAATAACCATCATGACAGAAATTCACACATTTATAAACTGTAAGAAGTAAAAAGGTACAATTTGAGACCAGAAACGCAGTAACTGTAAGAGTAAATAATAATTATAATAATGGTGATAATGATTATAATAATAACGACTATGCACCCATTTGTAAGGAAGCTTGTAAATTAATTTCTGTATCCAATGCGGTCACATCACTTAACAAAAGTACGAATGATGGGTTAAAGCCTTTTATACAGTGTTTTTAAAAAATATATATATAATATACACAGATTTGTTGCCAGGGTAACCTTTTATACGGTCTACGGTTAAAGCTTATGGGGCTGTTACATGATGAAAGAACGACTCAAACCCAGAGGACTCGATAGATGAACTAATCAATTATCTTTCTGGCTCAAGACTGCATTGGTTACACTTTTGGGTCTGACACGTGATGAACGAATGACACAAAAAACCCAAAAACTCATGAGATGAACTAGTCAATTCTCTTTCCGGCTCAGACTGCATAGGTTAAAGTTTAAGGGTGAGTCATGTGTAGTCAGTCATAATACTTTTCTGCGCAATCAAAGATTATTAATAGCTTTCTTATTCTGTCTATCTATCACATGTTGCTGCCTTTATTACTGTGCTATACATTTAAAAGAAACGTCTTTTAGATTTATATATAGATGTAAATACTTGTTTTTCATTAATGTATTTTACAACAATACAAAGAGCATTGTCTAACATTTTACCAGATTTTAGTCATATTCACTTTTATTTGTTAATAAAATATTTCACTAGATTTTATAAAATTATTGTGCACCTTTAATTTTTCTAGAGTATCTTTTGCTGCTGAACTATCCACTAACCTGGTTTCTAATAGTATTTTTGTCATGGATTGTGAATATATATTTTTTCATTTGTTAATTTTCATTTAAATGAAGTTGTCTATACGTAGTAGATTGTTTAACACACAAAAGAGTGACGAGTTATGTCAACACAGAGGAGTATAGAAATTCTACATTGAATTAAAAAAAAACTGCGCTAGTATCGACTTGGATCGGTATCAGCAGACACTCAGAAATTTCGGTATCGGATCGAATCCAAAAAAAATGGTATCACTGCATCCCTATTCCAAACAAGTACAAGCAACTATTAAAAATATTAATGCAGGCATTTTTTTTTCTCTGGTGATTTGTAGTCTGTATGTAAACAGCTCACCAAATCTTTCAATTGGAATTATTTTAATCTGAATGCTAAACAAAAAGTGTACTGTACATGTAAATGTGTTATGAATGCAAGCAAGAATAAGATTTGAGAGCTGCAGTGAATGGGAAGATTTTTGTGAATAACATCTTAAAATTTTTTTACATTATTTGATCAAATATTCCTTTAATCAAAATATTACATACTGTGTACCATGTTACAGATCAGTGTGATCATCCCCACATTAATTACTCCCAGAACAAAAAGGGCCAGTGCTTTGTGCTGGAAAGACACTTTTCTGGCTGCAGGACAGAGGCAGAGAGGTGGACAGAAGCCTGGTAGCTTTGTGTCATGCACAGCCTTTCACTTGTCTGAGCCAAGAATAGGCCCCAGAATGAAACAGCTCGATTCAGAATGGCTAGTCCTAAGGGGAATAGCACAGCAAAAAAAAAAAAAAAAAAAAAAAAAAAAAAAACAATGCACAATGCAACAGCACTATGACCGTTGCAGCAGTAATGAGTATTTGTCATAGGCGGAATGTACAAACTTGTCGAAATAGAAAATAAAAGAAATCACAAGACAGAGATATTTAGAAAAGTTCTGCAATAAATTAAGTGAGAATTATAAATCAGGGTTTCCGCAGGATTTTTAAGCTCAAATTTAAGACCTTTTTTAAGACCTGCATGAATATATAACGATAATTAGATTATATTTTGCTGAGTGTTGTATTGGGCTGGTATCTTAAGGACTACCTTGGACAGCTGACTCCTGAATTATTTTATATTCTTATTATTCTATATGGTCAGTTCACAACAGTAATAGAAATTAATTTCCAAGTTTTATGGGAATTTTTACCTTTAAGACATTTTTTTCTAAAAATGTGCACCATCTTTTGGGTCAAATTCTTGGATTTGGGTTGTTACCAAGCAAATTAAATCTGTATCAACAAAATGTATCTTTGCAATGCAAAGAAAACAGAATCTGCATTAGAAGTGTCATTTAGATTATTTACACACTGTTTAATGCAGCTCTGAGGGACATGGAATACGTTGACCTGCAATTACAAATGCATAAATAATGTTTGGATATTTTAAACATAAAACATTGGAAACTGATGTTTGAAACTGTTTAAAAAATGAAAAAGTACATTAAATGTGCAATTAAAATGGCAGCAAGTCGCTGTAAATAAGTGAGTCATAGCGACTGAACAGAATCACTTAAATGGAAGAAAACAGTCTCCTGTTACTTCTGGCAAAAAAATAAATAAATAAATAAAATGCTGTGGCTGTGTATGAAATTATTTTTGTTGGAGAAATAAAGCAAAAACAGTAAATATGGTGTCTAAACCATAAGAATCTTAATATGAACTACTTATTGAACTGTATAAAATCAATATCACATTTGTAATCACACTTACTTTTGGAGAAAACTGCAATCTTAGTGTGATATAAACTACATGAAATTATATAAATACATTTTCTGGCCCATATCTTAAATTATGTGATAATTCTTAATGCATTTTAATAGACTGGTTCATGCAGTGAATGCACTATAATGCACAAAAGCACTAGTCTTACCTACTAGACTTCTATGGCGTTATTTTTGTGCCACAATCCTGAGCGAGTAATTGTACGTTTTGAGCATAGAGAACTATATTTTGCAAGCACATTACATTATATTTTGAACAGAAATTAACAATCACAAAAAAAGAAAATAGCTTGAGCAAAGAAAAAAACGATTCCGTGCTCAATAAATGTATTTGCTTGTTTGCTATTATCCATATTAACGTGCAGTAATAACTCCTCTCACGCAGTTTACTCAGGTGCTCCCTCACAAAGGAAGTTTAACCTGCCACAGGATCTGCTGAAACAGTTCTACTCCACCATCATCGAATCCATCCTCTGCACTTCAGTAACTGTCTGGTTCAGCTCAGCTTCTAAATCTGACCTCAGAAGACTACAGAGGGTAGTCCGGACTGCTGAGCGAATCATCGGTTCAACTCTCCCATCTATTCAAGAACTGTACTTATCCAGAGTGAGCAAAAGGGCTGTTAAAATCACTCTGGATCCCTCACATCCAGCACAGTCCCTCTTTGAACTGTTGCCATCTGGTCGACGCTACAGAGCACTGAGCACCAGAACGACCAGACACAGGAACAGTTTCTTCCCTCAGGCAATCCATCTTATGAACAGCTGATACACACTGAACACACTACACTTTATATTTATATACACATACACTTAATTTATCTAACACACATACTTAGTATACACTTAAATTTTGCACATAATATACATGTACATACATAACTGCATTTTTGGAATATACCTGCCTACAATTGTCAATTTGTATATTGTCATTTCTTATCTACTTATTTGTATTTTTTGTATTTTTATATTCTTTTATTATGTGTTTTATGTTCTGTCGCTGTCATTCTGTTGTTCTGTCACGAAAACAAATTCCTCGTATGTGTAAACATACCTGGCAATAAAGCTCATTCTGATTCTGATTTTGATCACACTGGATTCTGTTTTTTTCAATTTTTGCGTTCCGGTAGGCCTAGCCTGTTTGTTTTTTAAAATCCGACATACAGTGCATTAGATCGTGACAGTGTGTGCTTGAATTAGTGATGGGAAGTTCGGATCTTTTCCGCGAACCGGTTCTTTCGGACGGTTCGATAAAAAAAAAAAAAAAACGTAAACGTAAATACAGTAAGATTGTTATTCATGCCGGCGCTAATGATGTTCAACTTTACCAGTCGGAGATCACTAAAAATAACATTAAAGAGGTGTGTGAACTTGCAAGCATGATGTCAGACACTGTAATATGCTCTGGTCCCCTCCCTGCTTACCGTGGTGACGAGATGCATAGCAGATTGTCATCACTCAATGGCTGGATGTCTACGTGGTGCCCACAGAATAACATAGGTTTCATAGACAATTGGACGAGCTTTTGGGGCAGACCTGACCTGTTGAAAAGAGATGGTCTTCATCCCTCCTGGGGTGGCGCCGCTCTTTTCTCTAGAAATATGGCAATTAGTCTTAGTGTTTATACTTGACTAACTGGGGCCCAGGTCAGGAAGCAGACAGACTGGCTAAAGCGACCGTCTGCTAGCTGCCTCACGTCACAGAGGTCAGTTAATTCTCAGCACATAGAGACTCTTTCACCTAGATATCACACTATAGAGACTGTGTCTGTTCCCCGAACTAGAAAATACAAAAAAACGTCCAAACCAAGTTAAGATTAACAATTTAATTGAGGTTCAACAAATACGAAAACAGTTTTTGTAAATAATATGATCACTGATCATAATCTAGATGTGCTCTGTTTGACAGAAACCTGGCTAAAACCTGATGATTTCATTATTTTAAATGAGTCCACCCCCCAAGATTACTGTTATAAACATTAGCCACGTCTAAAAGGAAAAGGGGGAGGTGTTGCTTCAATTTATAACATTTTCAGGATTTCTCAGAGGGCAGGCTTCAAGTATAACTCGTTTTAAGTAATGGTGCTTCATATAACATTATCCAGAGAAAAAATTGTTAATGATAAATCCCCTGTTATGTTTGTACTGGCTACTGTATACAGGCCACCAGGGCACCATACAGACTTTATTAAAGAGTTTGGTGATTTTACATCCGAGTTAGTTCTGGCTGCAGATAAAGTTTTAATAGTTGGTGATTTTAATATCCATGTTGATAATGAAAAAGATGCATTGGGATCAGCATTTATAGACATTCTGAACTCTATTGGGGTTAGACAACACGTTTCAGGACCTACTCATTGTCGAAATCATACTCTAGATTTAATACTGTCACATGGAATTGATGTTGATAGCGTTGAAATTATGCAGCCAAGTGATGATATCTCAAATCATTAATTAGTTTTGTGCAAACTTCATATAGCCAAAATTGTAAATTCTACTTCTTGTTACAAGTATGGAAGAAACATCACTTCTACCACAAAAGACTGCTTTTTAAGTTATCTTCCTGATGTATCCGAATTCCTTAGCATATCCAAAACCTCAGAACAACTTGATGTAACAGAAACTATGGACGCTCTCTTTTCTAGCATTTTAAATAGTTGCTCCTTTATGCTTAAGGAAGGTTAAGGAAACCAGTCTGACACCATGGTATAATGAGCATACTTGCCCCCTAAGGAGAGCAGCCCGAAAAATGGAGCGCAGCTGGAGGAACCTATCCTACAGAAAAGCATTAAAAACTGCTAGATCCGATTACTTTTCTTCTCTTTTAGAAGAAAACAATCATAACCCCAGGTATTTATTCAATACAGTGGCTAAATTAACGAAAAATAAAGCCTCAACAAGTGTTGACATTTCCCAACACCACAGCAGTAATGACTTTATGAACTACTTTACTTCTAAAATCGATACTATTAGAGATAAAATTGTAACCATTCAGCCGTCAGCTACAGTATCACATCAGACAGTGCACTATAAACCCCCTGAGGAACAGTTCCACTCATTCTCTACCATAGGAGAGGAAGAATTGTATTAACTTGTTAAATCTGGATGACGATTAACTTCTTATTGCTAAATTCTGAAAAAACAGAGGTGTTATAGGACCTAAAAACTCTGCATGTAATAAACTAAAACACTGTCTAAGACTTGATGGCTGCTCTGTCAATTCTTCGTCATTAGTTAGGAACTAGGGCTGTGCAAATTAATCAAAATCGAAATAAAATCGCGATTTGAATGTGCGCGATTTCTAAATCGCTTTATTGCACGATTTTCCGCAGCCCCGACCTCCAGCAGTATGTTATCTGAACCAATCAGGATTGCGCTCTCGTTGCTGCTTCTGAACCGCGTACACATAACTTACTGTATACACACCGCAGACAGAGTACGTGTGAACCTTGGGCAATAAATATATTGGGCAAAACATATAACACCCGAGGCACTGCTACAGTGAGCTTTATGACCAATGCATTAGGGCTGCAACTAACGATTATTTTGATAATCGATTAATCTGTCGATTATTTTTACGATTAATCGATTAATCGGTTTATGTACTTATATTTTAGTTTTTTCCATTTTTTCCCCAAGTAAATTATTAATAAATGGTCTTTATCCTTCAGCATAGATTTTTAAGAGATTTTAACCATTTTGCACTGTCATATCCTCATCAAAAATATACCTGGAGTTGTTTTATTGTGTTAGTAATCCTTTGTCGAACTCTTCTGCAATCAGAACACTGACCCATACTCTAGCAAATTTCACAAGGAGATTTAAAATAATGTTTTCACCATGGCAGTCCTTAGAGCTCCTAAAGTAGTTTAACATCCCGAACGAAGCTTATTAAGGAATCTTTCAGAACATATTTTCACGAAGAATAAGGATAAAACAGAATAAAATTGCAGTGCATTGTATTTTATTATTTACTGGGAAACAGCTTTATAGCTTTTGCTGTGAAATTGTAAACAATCCTTCGAATAAAGTGCCAGTGGCATGAAACCTGAATGGAACTCACAATTTAAAGTAAAATCCATCAGAAGGTTGTCCAGAAAAAAAAATTGGACAGTCAAACACAAAAAACCTGCTGTGTGAAAAAGAGCTGTGAATACTTAGAAAAAAAGTGCATTTCAAATATCTTTAAACATTTACCTCTCTCATTCAGTCATAATTAGGCTGCACGACTGAATTTTGAACTGGTAAACGACAAACTGATCACAGAACATGTTTGTAAAGCTTTAAATGTTAACTGTTAAAAAGCAATGTTATCAGCTTTTACGACTAAACATTTGCAAACAACATTGTACTTGAGAATCTGCACAAATAAAAGTCTTAGAAGCGCCCCTGAGGCGTCTGCCTTTGATAAGCAACCATGACGTGCTCTCTCCTTGAAGACGCGGAAATTTCAGCAAAGGATAAATGGATTTGCAGCTCAAAAAATCGCTTGCAGTAGCTCTGCTACTAAATTTATTTCAAAATGGAAATCCATATACAACTATGATCAGCTGTTCCTTTCATCTTGACTGAGCTTTTAACGTTGTTACGGGAAAGGATGAAGCTGATTGGTTAGTTCTTGTCACATGACCCGCGATGCGCTTGCAGCATTCTGAAAAGTTGAGATGTTTTTAACTCGATGCGGTGCGGTGTTGGAAATAACGAACTTGAGCGCGCAAAAGACGCGATATGTGAACGTCCCCTTAAACAGTTCAGTAGTGCAGAGTTTACAGGTCACTCTTCTTTTTTGAAGGCTCAAAGTAAAGTACTCCCAGTCTCCCACATCCCGCTAAATGCTGCAGATACGCTGTTCGGGAAGCACGTGACATAAAACGAGGCCAGCTATTGGCTATTCGCTACTTCTCCTGCTGTACTGGCTGAGTAAAACCTCCGGTGGCTCATTACTGCCACACTTTGGTCACCGCAGATTTGAAATATGCACGAAATGAGCCGCTTATGGCAAATAAAAGTTATTTAGCAACGAATCGATGACTAAATTAGTTGACAACTATTTTAATAATCGATTTTTATCGATTAAATCGATTCGTTGTTTCAGCTCTACAATGCATGGCAAAAAAAAAAAAAAAAACATCCCTGAACAAGGTTTTTATTTTATTTTTTTATTATAATTTTTTGCCATATGTATAGATTTTGTTTGACATCTTTACTTAGTGATTATTTTGACTTAAGTCTGTTCTAGAGACATGTTACAAATTTTTGATAAAGCTCTCATTGGTTTTCTTTTGGAAATATATTTAAAATTTTACTGAATACATTTATGACTGTAAAGCATGCCTGTGTTTGTCAAAATCGTGATTAAAATCGAAATCGCAAAATTGATCAAAAAATCGTGAAAGGGTTTTTTTTGTCCATATCGCACAGCCCTATTAGGAACATAGGTGTGCTATTTGGTAGCAATCTTTCCTTAGAAAGCCACGTTTCTAACATTTGTAAAACTGCATTTTTCTATCTCAAAAACATATCTAAATTATGGCCTATGCTCTCAATGTCAAATGCAGAAATGTTAACCTCAAGGTTAGATTATTGTAATGCTTTATTGGGTGGTTATTCTGAACGCTTAGTAAACAAACTACAGCTAGTCCAAAATGCAGCAGCAAGAGTTCTTACTAGAAACAGGAAGTATGACCATGTTAGCCCTGTCCTGTCAACACTGCACTGGCTCCCTATCAAACATCGTATAGATTTTAAAATATTGCTTATTACGTAAAAAGCCCTGAATGGTTTAGCACCTCAGTATTTGAATGAGCTCCTTTTACATTATAATCCTCTACATCCGCTTCGTTGTAATCAGGCAATTTGATAATACCTAGAATATCAAAATCAACTGCGGGCGGCAGATCCTTTTCCTATTTGGCGCCTAAACTCTGGAATAACCTACCTAACATTTTTCGGGAGGCAGACACACTCTTGCAGTTTAAATCTAGATTAAAGACCCATCTCTTTAACCTGGCTTACACATAACATACTAATATACTTTTTAATATCCAAATCCGTTAAAGAATTTTTAGGCTGCATTAATTAGGTAAACCGGAACCGGGAACACTTCCCATAACACCCGATGTACTTGCTACATCATTAGAAGAATGGCATCTACGCTAATATTAGTCTGTTTCACTCTTATTCCCAGGTCACCGTAGCCACCAGATCCAGTCTGTATCCAGATCAGAGGGTCACTGCAGTCACCCGGATCCAGTACGTATCCAGACCAGATGGTGGATCAGGTTCTCAAATCGGTCGCGTCCGACAGAAACGGTTCTCAGTTCAGTGTACTGATGATCTGAAAACCGATGCAACCGGTTCTTGACTCGAGAACGAGAACCGCTCTAACTGACACGCTGCAGTTCACTATCATCAGCTGGTGAACTGGTTCAAAAAGATACAGTTAAATCGAATGATTCGTTCACGAACCGGATATCACAAACTGCTTTGTTTTGAACTCTCTCACAACAGACCCGGAAGAGAAGACAATGCTGAATAAAGTCGTAGTTTTTGCTATTTTTGGACCAAAATGTATTTTCGATGCTTCAAAATATTCTAACTGATCCTCTGATGTCACATGGACTACTTTGATGATGTTTTTCTTACCTTTCTGGACATGGACAGTAGACCGTACACACAGTTTCAATGGAGGGACTGAGAGCTCTCGGACTAAATCTAAAATATCTTAAACTGTGTTCCAAAGATAAACAGAGGTCTCACTGGTTCGGAAAGACATGCGGGTGAATTATTAATTACATAATTTTGATTACTGGGTGAACTAACACTTTAAGTCTTTTGTGGATTAATGCTTATTGGAGACGCAAATCATTTCAAACGATTCAGTTCGATTTGGTGAACTGGTTCTACCGGTTCACTAAGAAGAACCGGTTAAATCGAACAATTCGTTCGCGAATCGGACATCACTAGCGTGCATGCTGACGAGAACGAGCGAGCGCGGCTTTGGCTACATTTATTTGGAGATTACTGCCCATGTCTCATTCGGCACAAATCCAAATGTTTCCATATTCGCAATGTATTTGAAGGTTAAACCATTATTTATAATGTAAACTACTTACACATTCGCACATAGACAGAAAAGATGATCCTCTTCATATGAGAAAAATCGTCCTTGGCATAACAGCAGAGTGGACCGGTATAATGTCTATTTAAACTGACCAGTGTAACCTTTTAAATGTTTAGGTGACTGTATTTCGCAGGGTAAGGAAAATGTTAGCTCGTGATCATGCATCTGGATGCTGTTCGAGATATAGCCTTCATTAATGTGGCTTTGTTCTTTTTTGCCATTTTTTTCCCCTAAATTTTCAAAGTCTAACCCTCTAATTTTGCAGGTTTATTTTATCACTTTTAATCACATCTCTTACTGTGTGTGGTAAACATGGGAAGGGAAATGAAAGATTTCATGAATTAAGAATTCGTTCTATTTATTAATTTGGTCCCTTATTTCAGTTAAATCATGGGTTATTTAGGGAACAAAATTAATGAAACATGGACTATTGCCACAAATTATTAAATCGTAGGAACGAATTAACAAGTTGTATGAATGAATAGACTATCTGTCCTGTTTCCCGCAGCCCTGCAAAGCGCAGTTATCTGATTAAATTACTTAGTTACTACATTTCTATTGCTTTTCATGTTTATGTTTCATGTCATCTGAATTTAGAGTAATTATCATTTCCACACACAGAGGTATGGGAATTCTACATTGATACACAGAGGAAAAAAAAGTGTTGTTTTAGACCAGTATTGGCTGGCAGCCTGGCACTCAGAATTTTTGCAGAAAACGCGGAGGGAATAGCGGAATCCAGTCATAAAAACGGAATTTACAGTTTAACGCATAATGGCACGGAATTTGCCAAATTTTGAATGAATTAATCAAAAATAGGTCATTGCACTTACATCAAATCACGATATGGAATAATATCTGTAAATATTAAGCTGGAACAGTCTATTTAAATATGAATCCTGCATGTTCTGCGTGTCTCTGTTAATGAATGGAGCAGAAGCGCTTCTTCGTTTATTTACACACACTGAAGCGCGCGTAACGCTCGCGATGATTTCAACATCTGTTGTCTCACTAAATAAGGAAGTGAACACATGAGGAACATCTCCAGAACTGCTCTGACAGTCACTTCATGAGCATTTGACCGTTTGATTTGAGTAAAACTAGCGTCACATCACATACACAGAACTGTAAAGGTACGTCAACCCGTCAAAATAAAAGTCCGGTTTAAAGACAAGTATTTGCCAGATATGTATTACTATTGTTCAGCAGAATGTATATATCCTACTACTAAAAAAAAAAAAATAACATTATTTTTTTTAAGGTTTAATCACACAACATTTCTTCCATGTTTTATTTTTAATAGTAAATCCCCTTTGTTTACCAAAAAGTTAAGTTTGCTTAATTTTCAATAATTAAAAGATAAATTAATTTTTTATGTGTTTAATCTCAGAAAATGCTTTATTTAAAATCCCAATTAAATGGCACTTAAATGCACTTAATTCATCTGTCAACTTTATTGTCATTGTTCACAGTACAAGTACAGACAAAGAAACAATAGGTAATAATTAAGTGTTTATATTTTATGTATGCATTGCATTCTATGCATTTAAAAAATGAAATATATTTTTTCTAAAAAAGAAAACTAAGTTGTTAATTTTAAGAGACCCAGGAGTCTTATTTTCTTTTGCATAATTAATATTGCACTTTAATTAAGCAAGAAGGCATTTTATCCGATTACTCGATTAATCGATGGAATTTTTTGGTAGAATACTCGATTACTAAAATATTCTATAGCTACAGCCCTAATATATATATATATCTATATATCTATCTATCTATCTATATATATATATATATATATATATATATATATATATATATATATATCCGTAAGTGCACCAAAACAATCAACTGAAACTAGGCACACCCACTAAAGTGATGTTGAGTAGTGGTTTTTAAACCTGGTCCTGGGAGCAAACCACTCTGCATATTTTGAATGTATCCCATATTTAATGGGACAGTTCACCCAATAATTACTCACCCATTAATTACTCATCCTCATGTCGTTCCAAACCCATGAAACATGTGTTCATTTTCGGAACAAAAATTAAGATCTTTTTAACAGCTTTCTGATGTTAAAGTCACCCATGTGACATCAGTGGTTTAACGATTACTTAGCTACTAGAATACATGTTTGTGTGTAAAGAAAACAAAAATATTTAACAATTTCTTCTCTTCCATGTCGGTCTTTGCTACACATGAGAGTTGTCAAATATCTTAATTTGAGTTCCAAATTGAACGGAGGTATTACTGGTTTGGAATGAAACGAAGGTGAGTAATTTATTACAAAATGTAAATTTTTGGGTGAACTATCCAGGGCTCAAAAAATCCCTAGCCCGACATCCCAGTAAAGAAAGCAGAGAAGCAATGTGATTTCTTTACAAAGGTAAATCAAGGAATTATATTTACTTAATTATTCAATAAATCAATGTTATTCTAAATGTTAATGTACTTGTTCAACATTGTGTCAGTGTTTTATTCGCAAAAACAACAAAGTGACGAAACACGCTTTGTACAGCAGTTTGTTCGTTTAGGGCTACTGTACAAACATGGTGGCGACTTTCATGTCAGGGGACCCGAGGTGTATGTAGATAGAAATAGCTCAATCTAAGGTAACAAAACCATAACGGTTCATTAAGGTCTTTATACACCTCTGAAAGCATAGTTATATATTATATTGCATTTCTGTAAATAGATCGTTGTAAATATTACACATTGCACCTTTAAATGTAGATCTACGGGTCCTTGAAAACTCCTAATGTTAGTTGTATCAAACTTAAGGCGATACAAAGTTAAATGGTATAAGAAATGTCTTAATTATAATTTCAAGAGGTCTTACAGTTGAGGATTAGGGCTGGGCGATATATTGAATATTAGCGATAATATCTGAATAATTTTGATGACGATGTAAAATTTGAAAATATTTTTTTAAATATAAATTTTAAATTGTATTTTTTATTCTGCAGATACCCTGTAAATTGTGAAATAAAATTCCTTTTATTCTGCAGATACCCTGTAAATAGTGAAACTAAATTCCTTTCATATTTGTTGTTTTGTATTTTAATATATTTTTATTGACATTTAAAATGTCAAGAGTACCTGCTCTAAGGGTCTATCAGGGATTTAGAAATTTTGCGAGCCCTGCTATCCCTTTTATGCCACCTAATTCAAATTACCAGCTCAATAAGTGAGGGCTCCATGAACTCTGAGTGTGTCAGACAAGAGAAACACACAAAATGTGCAAAATGTCAAAAAAAAAAATAAGGGGAGAGGGTCTACATGTAAATTGAATTCATGTGTCATCTGTCATAATCAAGTTTTAAGTTTAGAAAGAAAAAAAAAACTTAGCTACATGACTATTGATTCCAGTTCTCAACCACAACATAGGCAAAACATTTTCAAGCTAGAGGGAGAGTGAGCACACCAAAAGTATTATAATGTGGTTTTGGGTTTCCCTTTCACTTCAGAAGCCCTGCCCTCTTGCCACATGGCCTGGCTTTTGTCATACCCACAATGCCTCACGGTTACCTTTAAGCCACTCCTGAGGACGGCTCCTTTTATGATCGAAGAGTCACCTGATGCAACCTTGAAGTGCAGCAGAGTAAATGTAATGAGGCACAAGGTCAGCGCACATGCACACAAAACGTTCAACCTAGTGGTCGTAATTCAGTATAATGCACAGACACAATATAAGTCTAGACAATGTCACTATACTGATCAATCACCTAAATTTAACCCATCTGGCCTTCACAAGCTTCTTATACAAGCATGCCTCTCTCCAACCACAACAAAATATCATAACAACAAACTTATATCTTTGAATTAGCATATGGTCTGTTAGCAAACATACACGTAGGCCTACTTTTCAAATACTCATATATATGCATATAAAAGGAAGATGTACGTTTTAGATTTTGTAACTGGTCACCATTTCTGCACAGCATGTATTCTTCATTAACTTGATTTGTTGTTTTGTACAGTATTTTTGTCACCCTGATACCACTGACATGTGAAGCACCCGTATGGCATACAAATATGAAGTGTTCTGACACTCGAATTTTGCCTAATCGAAAAATATGCCTAATAAACAATGCTCTACCTGTTTTGAAATGTCACATTAGCTTTAACAATATCTGTTTTTACATATAATTATTGATTGGCATTTTGTTAAATGCACGCTACATTAACACTGCACTGTACTGCTACAGAGGACTGAATGATAGCACCTATAAACAAATACCAACAATCAAAAAACACGTCAGGACAACTTGACCAAGGCAAATCTGACACCAAATGCGTTGAAATACCCCAGATAATTGATCCTACATTATAAATGTTTTAAGATTTTATTACGTACTGTTTTAGTCACTGAATGACCTAAGTTGGCGCTTTTTTTTAACCCTCTCTCTCTATATACAGACATAGGAGTGAAAAGTAACTTCTAATCATCTGTAACTTCAAACAGGCGGATCCCATATAAGTGAGGTTCACCTGCACTCAGACACACCCAACATTAACTACAAGCTTTTTTCAAACACAATAGCCATTCTAAAACTAGCGAACAGCCCATTAAAAATCGAGATGCGCTTCATTTGCGTGCACTTTTAGCACAAAATGTTGTCTAGGTATACAGCATTCTAGATTTGACACAGCCAGTATCCCTCCCAATGTGGCCTGTGAACGAGCTTCTTTGCATCTGTTGCATCTTTGCGAGATCGAGCAACTTCACACACAACTCGACCACGGCACACTTACTTTTCGTGGCAACAGAAAGCAAACGACAATTCATGTTTTATCAGCAAATGTCGACCGGCTCGTGGAAATAAATACGCCTTGAAGAGAACCACTGCGAAAATATCACATTACTAGAAGACAAGCCCGAGATAATGTATCATCCCGTAGCGTTTGTCTACGTGAAGCAACTTCAAACGCAGCAATACATACCAGCTGTTCAAAGCACTCTAAGAAAACGCGTTGACATGTAGGCCAGTTGCAACTTCCAAACCCGTCCACTCCGGCTCGAGCGATAATACACGTCCACTCTGCGCGAGCACGTTGGGTTTATTTCTGGAAACTTTGTTTCTGTCCAGTGCTAGTCTGTTCGTCAGTAAGCAGGCGCCATGTTTGTGTTTTGTTACTTTGGTGCGCTCTCGGGTTTCTCGGACTGACTGCCGGAGGCGGATGGACCCGCCCATGAATGACTCGCTGCTCCACATTTCCTCTCTGCACATCATAACGCCCCAGATCTACAAACTAATGCGCACCATGCTTAACAGGTGGCTGTTATAATTTTTCCCCAACCCACAAAACATACAATTATTCTTTTTCTCAGCATATCAATGTTGGTTTCTGATTTTACATTTGCATAAAATGTCAGGAAAGCAAGTAAAATGAAAACCAAATATGAAAGAGGGTTTGCATATAAAAAGCTCTTTATTACAAAACATGAACAAACATCATTTCTGGCCAATATTTACCAGTAACAATTAGTTTGTACGTACTAAAGTTTAGTATAGAGGTCACAAGAATTTACATGGTTGAGACGAAATGAGTGGCATTCAATTTTTAATGTTTTTGTTAATTAGGCTGATCAAAAGCACATCAAGCTACAAGTGAAATTCATGGCAGACACATTTTAAATCGTACAAAAAAAAAAAAAACACCCACATTTAAGAAATGTTAGAATTCATCAAGAGTCAAATTCACTAAACTCGGCAGGGTGAGTTTCTCAGCAGGGGGAGGAGGGGAAAAACTCTCAAGCTTGTCCAAATCAAGAGAGAAAAGCCTCTCATCAGTAGTCCACTGGCTCAAACCTGGGCACTTCCTTGAATGTACTGGGGACTTTTCAATATTGGAGTCATTGAAAGGAGATTTATCTAAAGAGGCCTCAAAGCACACCTGTGCCATCAGTAAGGGAGTTTTTCCCTCAAGAGATTTAGATTCAGCAGGTGAAAGGATAAGTTCTTCCTCTCGCTCCTTGTTACTATGGCTCTCTGCTGAGCCATCACTGTTAAATGACAAGTCATCCTCAAAAAGGTCTGGTAGCTCCTCCTGAGCAATGTTGAATTTAATAAAATCACTTGACCTTTGGCTGTTAAGAGTCTCCAGTACTGAGGAGTCCCATGACACAGTTGAGTGGAGGGATGACCCCTGCTGGACAGGAGGAGGAGTGTCATTTTCAGCTAGAGTAGCTGAAAATAATAGAGAAGGTTCTGGACTTGTTCTGGTGCAAGGGCCATTCACCTCAGCCATAGGCGTCTTGAGCCAAGAAAGGCTGTCTTGCTGATTCCAAGTAGCTTGTTTCTTCTCAGCCATGCCTTCCTCCACAGCTTTTCTCCATGAACTTCTCACATCTTTGACTATGGAGAGTTACAATTATTTAAAGACACTTAAGATTCACAAACACTACTTCCACTGAAAGTGACTTAAACATTTAGAACTCAAATACTAAGGTGTAGACATCATCAAAAGGCTTATACTTAGACTCTCAGGGGTGCGGCACAGCTGTTTCCTGGCTGAAAATGGATCAGAAATGACATTTAATAACTGTCCCAGGTCCACATCACTCCTTCTATTGACTGGACTCTCAATCACTGCCTCTGCAAACTGAAAACCAAAAAGCAAATTAACTTTGCACATGCATTTGTATAACCCAACGGTGAACTGTCTGCCCCGTATCTGTCCGTGGCGATTTCTCTCAATTCGCACCGGTCATCAGAGAGCAGGTTTGATATAGGGAAAACTTGTGTTGGGTAGAGCACTGCTCAGTACTGCCCACGTATCAGTTTCCCAGAGCAAATTGTATAACACACTAAAACTACAGAGCAAGTTTAAGATGTGGTAAATATTCCACATACTTGATTTGCCAAGTTGTCACACTCCAAATCTAGAATTTCAGCCTTGTTCTTTAGGACAGAGGCCTTCATCTTAGAATGCAGATTTCTCCCGTTTGAAGTCTGTGGGGAGGAGGGGGGGGGGGGGGGGGGGGGGGAGAGAGAGAGAGAGAGAGAGAGAGAGAGAGAGAGAGAGAGAGAGAGAGAGAGAGAGAGAGAGAGAGAGAGAGAGAGAGAGAGAGAGAGAGAGAGAGAGAGAGAGAGAGAGAGAGAGAGAGAGAGAGAGAGAGATAAGTAATTAAGATTGCTCTCCAGATGGTAAGCGGAGGCTGAAATATACATATGAACATTTTACAAACATGCTCTTCTACACCACATTTTCAGAGATAAGGTATACAAGCATACCTTCCATTATTTGCATGAACTTCAGGGGTTATTACAGAAAGCAGGGTTAACTTAAACCCCAAAACACAAGGAGTAACCTCATATAGCTCAGGGAATGTTGACAGTGAACACACATTTAATATGGTGCTGAATCTAGTAGTCACCATGGAAACAGATCAAACACCACCTCATACTACTTGTTTAGTCAGTTACATTCTTAGGGCATATCACTAACTATCCGTTAACTATGCTCAAAACCTTTTCAATAGGGCATGTACTCACGGTAAACCTCTGAATTAAACTAACATATCCTGCAATGAATAAGCTGCTAACGCTCAGTTTTCGGAAAAAAAAAAATTGGAGGTTATTGGTTTACTCATCTGTACACTTAACTAGATGTTAAGTACTTTTTGGAATACCCGATGATGCTGCCATCCATTTACACATTTATTTCTACCTCTGAGATTAAAAACCGGAGATGAAGTGTGTGCCAGCATGGATGTGGCTAATATGAAGAGGGTACAAGCAGGAAAGTATAACGCTTAGCAATACAAAACTACCTGTATTGGTCTGGGTGTCTGAGTCTCAGACTTAACTTTAACCGGGTAAGTCAAGGGAGTTTCACATAGTGGAGCATCACAAGTCACTGGTTTTGGAGAAAAGCAGCTGTCAGAGGACAGCAGGACCCCCTTATATTCATCTTCCTCAAAAATGCTGTTGAAAAAAAAAATAAAATGGTGGTTACATCCTTTCGTTCATTCATTTCCATTAACATGGAACACGTTATCTTCCCAGACTTTCTACATTTAGAATCACTCAAATTGTGCTGTACGTTTTGATTTCTGGCTCCAGGTGGACTTCTGGTTCCAAATGGATGTCTGCCTCCATTCTCTCTGGTTTTCTTTGTGTCGGCTGCTCTAGCAGTTCTCAAAAGTGAGGGACGGAAAAAAAAAAAAAAGTGACAACGTATCTAAAGAAGAAAAATTGCATAATGCAATCATCTGCTAACTTACCAGGTAGTTTATATGGATATTGTAAGATGATACTAGCGTCAAAGCTAGCCTTAGAAGCTGGTTCAAATGAGAGAGGAGCCATTGGGGAGACAAAGTCAAAAACCTGTTAAAGGTTACAGAGAGCAGATTAATCATACAAAATCAGAACAATAGCAAAAGATACACCTAACTAAGTGTCTAACTTCCATATACTGTAGATACTGCTTTGTATAATCTGGACACTACAATGCTTCAGAGAAGACAAAGTGACCTGCATGGCTAAATAAACCTTGCTACATGTACTGCGTTAAGCTAACTGAGACTTGTTATAGCACTTGCATATCATTGCTCTTTTGTTGATTTTGATTGCTTCATTTGTCCTAATTTGTAAGTTTCTTAGAATAAAAGTTACTGCTAAATAACAATTATTTTTTAATTAATTACTTACAG